>NW_028259160.1:4216041-4517187 GCF_977971745.1 Zootermopsis nevadensis
GTCCTCTATAAACTGAAAGGAAAAAACAATATTTATACATTGACAAGTAATTTTAATAACAGGATACAAAATTATACATGCATATTAAAACACTAGCTTATTTTAAGATACAAATAAACATAGGCATAAAAACTTAACCATTTTCAGTTCAAATATGAATAGGAACTAACATGAAAATCTATGGTTTGCATTAATGCACAAATTATAACATGGTAACATGACATATTTTATAGCAATGACAATGCTGAAATCACACATTATGCATTTCTAGAATCTCTTTTGTAAACAAATTATTCTTCATAAACTTCCCACACATTTTAAACAGAAAACCACACTGGAATGTCTTGGGAGATAAAACTACTATACTTTTAATACAAACATAGTAAACATGCTTTTAAAATATTTTCAAAAGAAACCTCAAACCTGAAATATTTTAATAACAAGGTCAGAAAACTCATGTAAGTGCTTGGTCAACATGAGTAACATGATCAAATATTACATTTCTATTAAATGCGGTATATTTACATAACATTTCACACACGGCTCTTCAACACATTGTCACACCTAATATGATAAAATAAATATACCTTTTTGCACTTTCCATGATAAAACACAGAATATTAAGGACATTTAAGAAATCTGATGACCTTATTATACAGTACATGTAAAGAATGTGAAAATGGGTTACAACCCTTCACTGTTATTTACAATTCAGAAGTCATCCATTCTCTAACTGAAACATCATACATGTAATCAAAAACACATTTCTTCTTTTTTTCTATACTGTCAGCAGCATATATTGATTAAAGTGAGTTTTATTTATGATGTCACATTTATTTCAGAACTTGAAGCAAACTGATGGACCTTTGTTTTCAGTGTTTGTTTACAGCGAGAATAATATGAAACCAATAAATGCACTTTGCTGGCAGAATATAAAATTGTTTATTGTTAAAGCAGGTGGTACATACAGGTAATGCTGGACTTCAAATGGTTAATTAAAAAAACCAAAAGAAGCAAAGCCAATAATAAATAATTATTATTTTTATAAGCACCAATTTAAATTTAAAATTCAATTAACCTTAAAACTATAGTCAACACAATATTTAGAAATACTCTTTAAAAATAAATATAAATGCTCACTAAGGCAGACTGAATGTGTCATATCAAAGCATTTCCCAATCAAAATTCTGCTGTAGCCACATTCAGTTTTAAAATAACATTTATATGCTGAACTTGTTTTCAAAACAGCCTGCCACTGAACTCAGTCCTGAGACAGAGGAGAGAATACTATCCGTACCCTCACATAAATTTTGAGTTTCAACCATTTATATGTAAATACACTCTGTTGCCAAGTTCATTTACTTACATGGTCCTCCCTCACCCCTTTCAAAGAATGGAAGAAATAAAACATCATGCATACATTTATTTCTGACATTTTTGCAAAATCTATTAAAACAGTTCATAATTATACTTACTGCCCTAATCTATATTTCACACCTTTAGATGCAAGTACTGGACATTTTTGTATACATTAACATCATACAAAGTTTCTGTAAAGTTTATGAAAGGAGCTGTAAGCATTATGTATATAAGATTATGAAGGGCTGAAAATAAAGTGGTCAATTTTTTTTACTTTACAGTCCAAGTACACATACAAAATGTAACAAATAATACCGCTGAAATACAGTACCAGACCTCTTATCCAGAAAGCCTGGGAACTAAGACTTTTAGATTACCTGGGTTTTGAAACTTTATGCAGAAGAATTTTAATACAGACAAAATAAATAATAAAACTTATATTCTGAGATATGCTTCACCCACAAATCACAATTTGTTTTTCACAAGAAACAGAAAAACTCAGTTCTCACTTGTCAGTTAATCTCCCTTCAGTTCAAATATTCTGCTAAGCAACTTCTATTCACTTCTGCACAGTTCCAAAATTATGAATTCAAAAAGCATTAACTGCAATCCACTTGTGTGCCCCCATACCTTGGAGCTCAGGTATGAAGACAAAGATGGCAGCATGTTAACAAATGTCTTAATCCAAAGAAAATGTGCTTTCCACATGACACCGAGCTACAGAATAAAAGTGATTTTAGGTCCTTACAGCATTAATTACTGAATGTAGGAGTGAGTTCAGGTTCTTATGGCAACAAGTAAGAAGATGAATATCTTCTGAAATGTTGCACTATGCAGTCAGGTAGATACTAACTAACCTCTGAAACACCAGTCAGTACCCACTGGACTATACGGAGGAACATCCCAGAAGGTAGCCATCTTCTTATAGACTGTATATGTATATGCATTCTGCAACTTTTGCTTACAAATATAAATATATATACATTATAGAGGATTAAAGAGCAAAAAGTGAGAGAACATTCAGACATGAGCATCTGGATGAAATTTATTTATATGACGCAACAGACTGTGTTTATGTTTGGTTCGTCTTGGACACAGAGGGCACTGAAGTGTTGCTTCCTTGCCACATTCAAGTCTAATGTGTCTTTTGAGGGTATACTCCCAAGCATAACTGCGTCCACATTTCTTGCAAAAAAGGAGTTGTGTTGGTAAAGTAGGAATATCCCCAAACTGTCTACGAAACATGGTGCTTGAATTATGAGATGTGGGTGTCAAAGATGACATAAAACTTGAAGAATAATTTGGCAAAACATGTCTATCAAACCTCATTGTAGTAGACTGTCCAGCTGAAGATATATTGGTGTACCCTGATGGAGAATTAAGAGGTGGTGAGTCAGTGGTGCTATTATTCTGTGATGATACTGAAGGCATCATTGAAATTTTTGTGGATGTTACTATGGATTCCAGCAAAAAAGATGGAACTGCTGGTGTATGAGTGGAGGGCTCTGGTGTTCCCAGTGTCCAGCCAAAGCCTGGAAAACAAAAAGCGGTATCAGTGTCTGGTCTAACATACAAACATTATTCCATAATTAAAGCAACTCCAAACAGAATTAACCTTTTAAATATCTGCAGCCAGTATACTGGCCAGTGTATGTGAACTTCATACATGTATATGGCCAGTTAACTGGCTGCAAGCTTAGTCATTTCTTGTGAAAGTCTGCATATAAATTTGAATATCCACAAAAAGAACTTGATCTAGCTGAGTTGTACACTGCTGATTTAAGGGGGTACAGCAAAGGTTAACAAAAACATGCAACAGAAAAACTGAAAAGATAATGGTTCTCAAATGATAAAAGAAACGAAGGATACAAACAGAGAACTCAGTGGCAATGCAGAAAGAAATATACTGCATTCTCTGCCCAACAGCAGGTTTTATGTTTCTGAAAAACACCACAATTGACAAGATTAAGACAAAGCCTTAAAGGGAATTTGAGATTAGGGAAACCATGGTTTCTGCCAACATTCATAAAGAGTCTAAACCTAAACAGATCTAAAAACCAATCAAACTGTATGTCCTCATAAACCCTGTCACCAGAAAATGTTGATCTGGTATGGAAACAACAGGTATTTCCATGTTATGCCAATTAAAAATTATCAATCATTGTAATCCACAGCTGGCAACACTGCAGTTGGGGAGTGATCACTGTATATTAATAATGGTAACACAGTCCCTTTCTATAGTATCTGATACTCAGTTTCTGGTCAAGATATTATTCCCTGTTGTACAAAACCTGAAAGTTTATCAACATGACCATCTGAAAATCTCAATAATGAAACCATCTACAATAAAGGAGACAAGTTTTGTATGACTAATTAAAGGCCTATATCACTGTTAACCACTTTCTCTAAAGTTTAGGAGAACATATACAACAGACTTAATTATTATATGCATACTAACAACAAAAAAGTCTCCAAAAATGTTAGCTTTGGGAAACATTCTCCACTGAATACGCAGCATTCAAGTTACCAATATATTAAAAGCCATTCTCCAAAAAATGCATCTTAGATGAATATTTTGTGACCAAGCAAAAGCTTTATTACTGAGTAAATCATGAAATCTTGATGGATAAATTAAGTTTTCAAGGTATACAAACACTGCTGCAAATTAGTTTACAACTTATCTTACACACAGAAAACAAAAACTGGAAATAAAACCATCTAGTACAGCTAACTTCTTCTCGAATTGGTGAACAGTTACATGAAGTTCTGCAAGGGTCAATTTTAAGGCCTTTACTTTTCATAATTTGAATAAATGACTTTTTTGAGAAACAATACCCATAGTTGTCTAAAAACTTTTTTTGAGGGGGGGGGGGGGCACAAGTTGTCTTAAAAAAAGTGGCATATCTTCTGCTGTAATTAGATACACAGCTCATTTCATGCTAATTTTAAAGGCAATAAAATGTTATTTCCAATGACTATTATACCTGTCATACCAACAGTCATTTCTGTTCATGTATTTTGATACCAATGACTTTAATTGTTTTAAAATCTCAGCACTGTATGGAGCACAAACTGCACTTGTACAGGCATCTTCAGGAATGTAAGAATTTTTGTGTTCACAGTTTTTTCAATTGTCTTCCCTTTGCTAGTCTTCTTTTTGAAGGGTCACTTGCCAATCAAGTGTAACTTTCATATCAGAATTGCATTGCAGTGATCTTGGCAAACTGTTCAATCTCATCATTGTCACTGTCACTATCATCACCATCACCATCTTCTTTATTTTACGTATCATCTATCAGCTTTGATATCTTATTATGACACTTGTCACACTTTATGATCACCATTGCAAATAATAAAGTTTTTCAGTCATCCAAGAACATAGATTTCTTAAACTGTTCCTGACATTGTTATGACCACTCATTTAATGGGTTACAGCACAAAACAATGGTGATGCAAGATGTCAATATATGTCCATTTCACTGATCACATGATCAGATAGAAATGAAAGCAGTCACATCATCACAGAACAACAGGATGAGGGAAGGGAATTGATGCACAAGAGGGAAAAAACAACACCATAGTGTAGCAGCTAATGTTGCTGATACTGGAATTCAACCAACAACAAATATAATAAATTGTGATAAGGTGAAAGTATCTAGGAGGTAAGTTCTAAATTTCATGTAACACTAATTTTTACAGCACATAATAATACCAAGAACATATGTTTAGTTTACTGTAATAGGTGCAAACCACAAAGCAAAAATTCAGTACAATTCAAATTCTCATTGTTGCACATATGTAAGTACTTCTCTCAATTGCTCATAGGTGTAGTACTTTTAGATCACCAATTAAAAATTGTTGGCTGATACCGCAGTGTTGGCCATGTTCACCTTCACTGCAGTTTTTTGAGAATTCTTCTAAACTTCGTTTGATGATGGAAAGAAAGTGGAATTGCACTGACTCATGTTCCTGTATCCAATTTGAACAGGCATGGAATCAGAGGGTAATGTAATATGAACAAACCTCCATACAACATAGAGTCTCAGTTATGTTGTGTAATACAGCACAACCAAGGAGAAGACATAACCTTCAGGTAAATGATCATAATACTGCAATATAACCAAAACACACAACAATCAAATATGCAGAAAACTGCACTCAGAGAAGTCCAAAGTCCTGCTGAAAGTTCTGAATTAAAAACTTACTTACTACAAAGCTAATGGCATAAATGGCGAAATCTTGTTAAGCAGCTTTGAGAACACACACATGAGGCACTTACTTGTAACCTAACCTAAACAAGTGAATTTCCTTTAACTTTGTCTATTACATACCTTTGTAGACATTGTAGACGATATCAACATTAAGTTAACGCACTCTTCAAAACACAACACAATCTAATACACAAGTTCATTATTCCATTTACGTGGATGTGCCCAATACTTTTTTTTTGTTATTCACCACATCACAAAAGAAAAAAGAAAATGCTAACACACGTTTTTACTTCCAAATATTAAAATTAGAAATAAATGATCACCGGTCACTTATTAAGCAAGGTAATATATCACACTACTCTTACATTTTCCTCCACCAACAGCACTGTACTACATTTTTAAACCACAAGAAAACCCATGAAAGCACACATTGCCAAGCCTCAACAGGTACCTCATGCCACCTAGTAGCCAATTTGTGAACTGTGTGGAATACCCCCATCTAGTAACTAACATGCAAACTGTTAAAGTACAATAGCGTAATCTTTAGAAATTCATATTTATTGTCCTGCTTACGCATAAAGTAAAGTAAAGTTTGTCCCACTATACGCCATGTAGGCGTTTGGGGTGAGAGGAGGTATAGCTTCTCCCTTCCTTGACCTCGGCACTAGATGGGGGTGAGTGGTCAGCATCACGCCCCGGCCGGCTTTACCCCCGGGAAAGGACCCCGGTACCCATTGTAGAGGAGGCTGGGTGGGCCCCAGAGTCGGTCTGGACGCAGAGGCTAGAGGAAAAATCCTCTGCCCCCGTCGGGGATCGAACCCCGGCCGTCCAGCCCGTAGCTAGTCACTATACTATACTGACTGAGCTTTACGCATATCAATTCATTTTTATTTTTAAGGATCTTATGAAACAGTAGATGTGGTGTATAAAATTAAAATGGAGCTAACAGAAATACAATTTGAGGTCACTTTGAATTCACCTGACTTAGGACAGGGCCAGGTAGCAGGCTCTTGTAAACACACTAAACATAAAAATAATTAACATCTATAAAAAGAATAACACAAACAAAATACAGACACCAACAAATAAATATATAAACTAAAAATACAATGATTTAACTCGATTCGTAACTAAATTATTTTCATGTTGAATATGGCGCAATTCAATTAGAAATTTATTTGACCCCATGTAAAAGTATGTGACACCGATATATAAAAATATATTTACACGGTAAAATTAGTTTGCTTGCAATACATTGCACTACCCTTTACTAATGTAAAATAAATAGGTTCTTTACAAGCTATATCACACTACCAAACCCATTAACCACCATTGGCCAACTCCTAAATCATGTCACAGGCCACATAAAAATGCTGTATGGGCCACTTGCCACTTGCCTATAGGTCACAGATTGTCAACCCCCTGATCTGGCCCAAGGGCAGCCTATACAAAGAAGGTACTTCCTCAATGATGTTAGGAAACTGTTATAAACCTTTGAAACACAAGCACATGGTTATTACAGCTCCAGCAAGAATATGAGAACAGGTACAAAATCTATGAAAACTTCTTGCAAAAAGAATCAACAAAGGGGCATGAACTACATATGCCTGCACACTTACACACATAGTTACTGCTGTGAAGAAAGACTGATGCTGAGATGTTTGCGGACATGACGTAGTAGACTATGCTTATGTTTGGTTCTTAATGGACACAGTGGACATTGGAACTGAGCTTCCTTTCCACATTCCAATCGCAAGTGACGAAGCACACTTTCTCGCCAGCGGTAACCACGTCCACATAACTTGCAGCGAAACTGACCGCTTCCATCATCATCAAAATTTAACCATCGCAGATCCACTGCATCTATAAAAGAACCATCAAGTCAATGAAATGATGTTCATATGTGCTTTCAGCCTACTGACAGGAAACAGAAGTGACAAAAGTATATCACAAGTTACATATCATCCTACATCATCATCATCATTCACTCAGGCACTGGGCATCACTGGTTCACTTATTATGAGTATTATAAAACCATAAATATCAGATTCACACACATTCATATTTCAACAAGTATGACACAATAGCAGGTTGCACACTTGATTCATTGTTCAGTAGTTGCCTGATTCAGAACAGTGCCTGAGAATTAGCTATTCTGATTGACCTTTTCCACAGTTTCCCTCGGTCTCTCCAGAAAATGCCAAGATAAGATTTTAAAGACACCAATAACATCTACACTGACTTTTCACACCTAGTTCTAAAGGTTTGCCTATTGCCTAGGAGCTGTGGTAGCTCAGCCAGTATAGTGTCTGACTACAGATTAGGCAACTGGGATTTGATTTCTGAAAATGACAAAGGATTTTTCCTCCAGTCTCTGCATCTAGACTGGCTCTGTGACCCCAGACTCTTATCCAGCGTGTATCAGCAGTCCTTTACATAGGGGTTAAGCGTCGCCGGGGCATGACACTGAACACTCACCCTCAACTACTGCCATGGTCAAGAATGACTTTCTTTCCCACCAACCACCTCCATGGTGTGTAGCAGAACACACTTACTTTACTTGAATATTAAACTGCACACAATGTGCCCCTTTGCCTTCATACATACAGCCTTGCCCAGAAACAGATGTCAAAAAGAAATATATTCCCATTACAGCACCAGAACACTGTCACAAAACTTTACAATTCTATCTGAAGTAATGTTGGGAAGTTGGATTGTCATGGTAAGGGTAGAATCCAATATTCCATTATTCTTTTCATGTTTATAATTGTAAGAGATATTCAGCTAGAGGTATTTAACTACAAGACTCCATGAAACACTGTTCAGGAATTACCATATTAAATCATGAAAAGAAACATACAATTTAATCAATAATGCACTAAAAGACATTTGGTACATTCACTCTATATATGAGCCTACTAATCTATAACAAATTATCCTGTCACACACACAAAGGTCTACTTTAGATGCATTTCTAATTTTACATCCAGTGAATTTCAAACAGTAATATTGTGTGTGATGTTCATATCTAGAGCTCAATTTATTTAAGCAGCATGTTCAATACAACAAAAACTTGAATACAAAAACTAATGTGTTAAAAAATTATTTGTTAGAAACAACTGATCAGTTTCCACTGACATAACACTGAACAAAACCATATTATTGTTTAACCCTTAAAATACAGGAATAGGGCATATAAATCCCCATACAACAGAGGATACTGACTGGACTTCCAACTGGGCTGGGCATAAAGCCATGCTAAATGGTCAATGAAAGTTCAACATCATGGCATTTCCTTTGCAGGTTATGATGCCTTTATCATACAAGGCTGTAAAAAAACTGACCCAATGTGTAAATACAGTGCTATGAGAATGTATGGATGAGTGTATATGAAGAACCACACATTTTCTAAACAAAATTTGCAATATGAATAAACTGCAAAATTCAATGCTCATTACTACAGAATATTGTTCTGAAATGCACTGGCCATTTACAAGAACGTTAAAACAGCCAATCAGTACAGCGCCTAAGTTAAAGAAAAGCCTAAGCATCATATATGCCATCTAATGCGTTGGGCACTGATTGATCAACAGCAATAAATGTGGTTCCACCTAAGTGTAACAGACTCGCCCACCTCCCATGTGACACTCTAGTCAAAGTCACTTTGGATGCTAGGCTGCTGCTTACACCAACTGCACAAAAACTGTATAGGTGCAAACTTGTGTATTCATGGGAAGAAGGTGTGTTCATTTCTGAACACTACTTTAAATTAGAATCATTTGCTGCTAATTGTGAACCATTTATCAATGCATAGCCTGACAAGGAAGTACCAAATAAGATAACAATACACCAAAGCACACTGTGACGAATAGATGTTTGTCTTCAAGAGGGTGGTGGACATTCATAGCATTTGCTGTAAGACCCTTCTGTAAGATCTTTCTAACACATAAAAACTAAAAAATAACTCATTTGTCTTGTTATACTGTTGTCACCAAACTTATAAATACTGATGTATTTTAAATGGAACATTCTGTATTAATCATTTAGTCTTTATGATACAGATAACAAAAAACTGACAATAGACAGAACTGTTGCTATATTGCTCTTGAGCTTAATACTGTATATTGACAAGATACATGTTGTCAGCTAGAAGAGAAACAGCTGGCAATATAAAAGATGATGAAGAATGTTGTTTTTCAGCTTGGCTGCACATGAACGTCGTAGCCTAGCAGGCAATTTGATGTCGACATCGCAGATGACGCAGGAGGTTGGTTTTGTGTTTTGTTTTGTATTTGCAGTAGATGCAGTAGAACTGTGCTTCTTTGCCACACTCAACACGAATGTGACGTAGGAGATTTTCTCTGTGTCGATAACCACGTCCACACTTCTCACATCGATGCATGCAAAATTCATTCCATTCTGTTACTGGTACCAGCAGTGCTTGACTTAAATCATCCAAAGTAATACCTCCTAAAACAAAACAAAAATAAATGCTTTATTATAACAGTGTTCTGGCAGTTCTTTAATAATATGGGGCTTCCAATATATTTTTAAATAATGAACTACTAAACTTCACTTATGAATTCTATACATACTTCATCTTCAGTTAATTTATCAACTTTCAATAACAGAATTTATTTATGTTTTATTGTCTACTTCTCTATGTTTTATTGATGAAAGTACACAATATTGCTGAATACTACCAGAAAAAAATCCCTTCCTGTAGATAGTTTTGTGGCTGTATTAGGTAAGAAACACTGAAAGCAATTAGAAAAGGAACTCATTAAATGATAAACTGTGGTGAAATCTGTATGAATTTATTTTATTTGCATGAAGAAATATTATGAATGCACTTAACTGGCCAGTACATTAACAAACTAGACATAAAACAATTTAAAATTTTAGTTATTCCTTCTAGCATGATTAATCTAATATTCCATATATTCTTTTCACTGTTACAGAAGAAACAGTTCTAATATGCCTTATAAGTGGATCTGTTCTGTAACAATGAACAATTGTTTAGAGAAATTCCACAGAAATTTAACATTTTACAAACAAACTGAGATTATCAAGGTAATCTGTATGTAATAATAAAACAGAATATTCCAGTGTTCTCAAAATTATGGCAATCTGGTGAAAATTGGTTAACACAGAGATATTTGATGGTTGCTTTTTACAGAGTTACAACAGAACTATAAAGAGCTTAGCACACTGGATGCAGCTGCAGAGATGAACCTGCATTATCAGACAGTGTACTAGATTAAGTAAATATTCTGACCCTTACATACAGGAAACAAGAAAGTGTAGCCTGAAAACTGAAAAGTAATACATGATGTATAAGTAACACACAACATCTGGATGTAAGAGGGATGCAGCCATTGGGAAATTTATTTTAAATATATGTGTGTGAATTCACCTTATGCTGTTCAGATGGTTAAATCAAGGAAGTGTGATGTGACAGATATATAACTGAAATGTGCAGACAAGAAATACACACAGTTTTGGCAGAAGAACATCTCTGAAAGAACCCACTTGTTGGAATACTGATAACAGGGATAACATGTGGCTGGGATAGAAGAACAAAAATGTGTATGACATTTTCATAGGAAATTGTGTTGGTAATATTAGGATTGATCCTGTGGAAGTAAACCATGAAGATTGGAGATGGACAGAATTGGCTCAGGTTCATGTCTAATAGTGGGCTGTATGTTTAGGTTTAAAATTCAACTATCAGACTGATAGTTTTAGTTATGCTACACGTAAATATTGAGTTTTACAGTGATGTAAGTAAAATTTTTACACATGTGATAAGGCAAGCTAATATTTTTTGACATCTGATTATACAGTTTAAGCTGACTGAATCAAATCCAAATAAGAAAGTGGCATACAGTAAAAACAAGCTGTAAATTATAAAACACAATTATAATAAACACAATAATGAAAAGTAAACTTCATTTCTTTCTATGTACATGGCACACATGCATTATCAAATTGCTTTTCTGTTTAGCCCGATAACTGCAGATTGGGCACTGGAACATAGCAGGTTTGCCACACTCATAATGTCCATGCCGCCACAGCGAACACTGATGACGATAAACTTTGCCACAGTTGTTGCATTCGTATGTTTTTTGCTGCCGAGTAGAGATTTCACCCACAGTTGACATCCAAACTGCAAAAGTTAGTACACAATGAACACAAAATAAAAATTTAAAATGTTGAAAATGAAAACGTAATTATCCATACATTTACAAAACAAACACACATCAACAAAAGTAAATACAAGTATTCCAGTGAAATACATATTTTCCAAAGGCTTTCTTTGCATTGTGTACATTAATGGCCTTCAAATTCATTTATTGCATATACTGTACATATCCATTGTAAAGTTAATTACTCAGTAGAAAAAACAATACACAGAGTCATCAGTTTTCCTTATATTTTATTAAATACTCATAACATTGAAAAATGTTCCAAATGAAACTTGTAGATCTGAATGACTTCGGCGCAATTATTATTTTATAACATGTATCTATTTCTTTTTAGGAAAGTAATAAAATTTAAATAAGACAGCTGTTAAATTGGACCAAAATGAACTAAAATTAAATCTTGTCTGATAAATTTTAATGTAGGCTCCAGATACTGCATTTTATGCAACTCTGTTCAGTAGTTTGAAAGTTGAAACACGTGGACAGAATGATGGATGTAAACACAGACTCTCAATTATACATCCATTTTATGCTTTGTGTAGAAAGAATACATAAAATTATACTATCTTAAAACAAGCAGTTGCTACAATTTTTATATTAAGCAAATTGTATATCACATTAGTTGAGTTCTCATTATAAGTGTGAGTGACAAAAGATCTTGTCAGGTTGATGGTGAGAAAGTGAGGTACTGTACTAGGGCATATACCATTAGAGTCTTAGGACAGGCTTTATGTACCAGTGTGTGTGGGTGTGTGTGTATGAGAGAAGGAATTAATGTTACAAAGAGAAATTAGAGATTATGTTCTGCAATGTCTGGAACAAGCAAAATGTCTAAAAATGAGGAGAAGGATGATGTTAAATACAAGGATGCTAAATAAAGTTCTGGCTAATCTGGAAATGTGCTGGTTTTGTGGGTTAGAAAACATAAAATTAAATTCAATGTATGGTTTAATTTCCCAGTTACTCACACATACAGAAATTCTAATCAATCTAAATATTAGCATGGTAAAATTTCAGAATATTTCAGATACAATAAACAAATTACAATTTTGTAGAAAACATAATAAAATTATACAAATAAAAATTAAAAATGTAACTCTCACAAATTCAAACAAATAATGACAAACCACTCTTCAAAATTTTGTTCCAGGTATTACAGACACACAATAATTTAACATAAAATCTGGTAACAAATATCACAGCATAGAATCACGTTTGTTTTAGAGTATATAATTCTACGATATATGAGCGAAAAATCTTAAGATTATATATAACCCTTTCGTTGCTACATACTGTGAACACTGATGTGTCCACTTGGAAATATATTGTTGAAAATGGCTATATTCTAGGATTAACTGAAATTTCAGAGGTGTTTACAGCCCCCATTATCAGGGTGATGACTTAGTAAGTAAGCACCCCTGGAACATCAATCAGTATCTACCAGACTACAATGAGTAACTTCCCAGAAGACAGTCAGCTTCGTACTCATTGTCATAACAGCCTGAAATCTGAGATAAATATAGTGTTGTTACAGATATTAATAATGCAAATTATGACATTATCTTTGATGGGGATCACATGAGTTTAAATGTAAAAATTACACTACCTTTTCAATTTTATGTTCTTTGAAACTGGCACTAAATTAAACAGTCCACAGAGCACATAATAAGTTGATTCCTAGTTTATTTAATGATGCCAATGCAGAGGTTACAAAGTATCACATGAAAATATGATCATGAATAATGAGCCAGTAAGGATATGAAAGTAAGAGGCCTACTTTTGCATTCACTGAGAGAGACTGAGGGAAATCACAGACATCTTCAGTCAGCATGACCAAGTCACCTGGCTGAAATACATATAATAATACGAATGTATTCAAGGCTAACATAAAAACAAACCTGTACAATTAAAATATTTGTGGCTGAGGTGGCAGACATCATGTGTGGGCAGTAAGCATATTAAGATGTTGACAATGAAAAGGTTTTTCCTCACACATCAGATCTAGTACCTCAATGTAGCAACTGGATGACGACATTTCAAATGTCGTAACAAATCATGTTTATGTTTGCTCTTGTAGTGGCAATACATGCAATAAAACTGAGCTTCTTTGCCACATTCAACACGTATATGACGGGTAAGATTCTCCTTGTGGCGGTACCCACGACCACACACTTTACAGTGATGTATATAGATGTCTGACTTTCTCCCAGACTGTAGCAAACCCAGTGTGAAATCTCCAATAGTTATACTCCCTGAAACAATGAAACAGTGTATGTTAATATAAAATATAAATTAAATCTGCTAACTATTAACATGATATGAAGTTGTGAAGTTTCTGGTATGTTGCAGTAATGTATAAATATATATATATAGTAATATGCAGACATTTTTACTCACCCTCTTGTGCACCAACTTTCTAACAATAAAATCTTTAATTTGTACTTCTAATTTTGTGAAAACTATTATTCCATATGATTAAATATATTGTAATTACATTAAGTCTGTGATGTAGGAAATTACATGATGAGAAACTTCATTATTTATGCAGGTCTTCTAGTGTTATTGGGGCAAAGTGGTTGTTTGGAAGGAGATGATATTAAGACTGATATTACAAAGAAAAACTGTGAGGATGAAAATGGTTTGTGAGGGTCATGTCATTAGCCGTGATTAACTTTTGGGATCTGCTACTGAAGAGCTAGCCAAAAGTCCATGTTCATATGTAAGTGTGTGGGAATGGTCATTCTTAACAATATTTGTCTCATTAATTACCTCCATCATCTGTGCATAAGCCACGACAGTTTAGACTCAAGTATATGCTAACTTCATACCATCTTTTCATAGCAGCACTGTCTCTACATACTTTTCTTTGTACTGAAGTATAAGTTTCAGTAGTCTATTATTGTACATATGTTTAAGATTGGTTATCAATTTTCTATCATCACCTATTACTCCATTTACTGAACAAATATTTAATTGAGATTTGAGGTGTTCTTGCCAGCAAGTATAAAGTCGGGTGTCTTATGGGTTGGTACACTATGTAGTCTAGTAGAAGTTTACCAATATTTCAGAGGTGCTTGCTCCATCTATTGTAAGGACAATGATCGAGACAACACAAACCTATGAAATGCCAGTGAACTTCTACCAAACTACACAGTGAAATAGCCTAATAGACAGTCATCTTCAGATATTTAATTCTTTCTACACAACTTCAATCTCATCCATAGTCTTATCTAATCTAGTACACTTGGTGACACTTCTTATAAATATAATTTTTTCAGCTTGAATCTCAACAACATTATTTTACTTCTATAGAAAAGACAGGGATTCTAAGTACTTTACCCATTTTAAACTTCATCTCTTCCTTTACCTGTCATTTGTATGCTCCACCTATTGCCCCCACACATTCCATAGCACCAGTGCATTTAACTGATTATATTACAGGAATAATATTTCATTCTATAAAACAGTTTTACATTTATGAGAAATCAATTTGTAAATAAATGAGTCTTTAAATGTGAAAGAAAGGAAACATCAAGTTTATATACATAGTATCCATCATTCTAAAACAGTTTTCAGAGAATCGATTAGCATTCCAATAGACCTGTATCCATTAATAAAATTACATGCATGAACTACAATATCAATTTCAATGGCAATGACCCTTTTTTAAACAAAACTATTTTGATGGCAGTGTTAGAATTTTATTTCTAGTGTAAGCCAATGTAAAGACTACTGCCTTCCACTACAGGCCATTAGAGCTATGACAATTAAATTGTAAAACTGTATTTTCTGTCTCAGAATCCTATACACATTTCTTAGCTATACATTATTTCTGAAAATATACAGGAATTAAGAAAATTGTATTTTTGTTACAGAGCCTTTCCGGGCTACAAAATATTTTAAAAGTGTCAGGTTAAGAAAGATGTTAATAATGAAATTCTACAGTACAAATATGGCAAAGAGAACCATGAATTTTCAATTTTCATATACCCCACATCAGTTAAATGTTTCACCTTGTGCCTACTTATAAAGTAAACTATCATATAATTCAATTTCTATTAAATGAATATTGTAACTCCAGTGTAAACACAAAATGGCCACAGTTGTATAACTTCAAGAATGCAATTATTAATTTCCAGAGCATAATTACACAGACACACACACACACACACACACACACACACACTAAAAGAAATGGGAATTTTAAGCAAGCAGTTTCACACTAAATAAAATCCATCCTAAAATCATATTTATTTCATAAAATACAATATAAATGTATATCACAGACAAAATACTGTAACCTGAACTGTATCATGAAATATAATACTGAAATACAGCAGGATAGAATAGAATACAATTAAGAAAGCTCAAGAAAAATACACTGTAAGATGTCCACTGAAGAAAAACAGTAAATTTGATGACCTGTGAGAGTTCAATACATAATGACCTAATTTTATCAACAATACATGGACATGGATATTATTATTATCATTACTTTCTTATTTTACTATATTTATTCTTGTGCTGTATCTGTAATTAGCCTTCTGGCTGTTGATGCAGCACTCTAATAATAAAGAACTGAACTGAATTATAATTATCATTTGTGTTGTAATTGTGAATATAATTATCATCATCATCAATATTATTCTTATAAAATTAGATTTTTTATGATGTTAAGAACTTACATTAGATATTTTGAAAAAAAAGATGAATTTACTGAACAACACAAGGAACTTTGTACTCATGAAACAATATAACCTGTAGTCACTATAAAAATAGTAGTATTAAATGAAAACCAATATTCTGTATGCCTTAAACCCTTGAAGGTCTCTCTAAATGGTATCCTACATGCCTTGCAGTTACATTTAAATGGCAAGTATCCAGCATATCATATATGTAACTCTTTGGACGAGGCAACTAACCATGTCTTGGAGATGATGTCAGTCAGCTATGGGTTAAACTCAAATATGGAAGAGCAATAAAATATTAATGCTCAGTTAAAACTAGGTGACAATGGAGCATATTGCTCCACAGTTTCAGGACATTTATTACAGACAAACCTTTTGAATAGACTACAGTTCTATTCCTAATAGCAAACAGAGGAATTGGCACTGGATTCTAATTTATGCAAGTGCCTCACATGTTTCACAACATTTACTTTCTGTTTGGCCCGATAGTCACAGAAAGGGCATTGGAACATAGCAGGCTTTCCACACTCATAGTGAACATGCCTCCACAGGGAGCGGTACCGAAGGTAAACTCTCCCACAGTCATTGCATTGGAAGACCTTTTCTCGGTGTGCTGTTGATTTTTCATCATGGGACCAGCTCCACGCTGCAAATATAATAAATATACATACCAAAA
Source organism: Zootermopsis nevadensis (assembly GCF_977971745.1). NCBI lineage: Eukaryota > Metazoa > Arthropoda > Insecta > Blattodea > Termopsidae > Zootermopsis > Zootermopsis nevadensis. The sequence goes on from NW_028259160.1 coordinate 4,233,182, forward strand.
TTCAACTAGTCAAATCCAGAGAAACAACATCCATAAATATTATATGTGTTTCATATTATTAATATAATACAGGAAATAAAATTAAAATGGAAAAACTGCAAATCTGTTTTTCTAACAGTTCAAATATCACTAATTAATGGGTTTAAAGTCAACTCATATGATCTGTAAAAAAGTGACACAAATTAAACTCCAAAACTAAAGTCAGCCTAAATGTTGATAGTGGCATTTCCTTCATATCATATATAATGGATATGCCACCATGACTTTCTCTTACGTAATTAAGATAGTGAGCAACACTTCCTCCATACCAGATACAAATCTATACCACCATTTTTGCGATCTGCCAAAGTTTCCTGACTGATTATACTGATCCTAAATGGTGGAGACACAGACAGTTCTGAAATGAAAAATCATTCCATACTGCTATAGCTGTTCACACCAGAATACTTTACAGCAAGGATATAATGCTTTGGGATCCATGCATTATCGGCAACCCAACTTCAAATTAAACATCAGATCCTACACAATATAACAATTTATAATTATAATAATACATAGGACATACATTAATATTTCACCTGACTTTAATGGTTGTTAAATATTTTCAGTGTTCGTGAGGCCAAATGGCATGACAATGCAAAATAGCATGTTTAATAGGCACTAATCCTAATTCAACTAAAAAAAAAAAAAGAGAGAAAACTTGTTTGATGAATGTTGGGGCAGTCTCATTCAACAGTGTCCTAACATGTGTTTGGAGAAATGTTTGTGGCAAAAGACGCCAAGTTAAAAATTCTGGAGACAGATCTGAGGGCTTCAGATGTAGGAATGTATGTTACTATTAAAATAAATCAATTATATATTATCACTACACAGCAGATTTTATTCCTAATAAATAAATTAAACTAATTTGAAAAGGAAATAAAAATTAATAATTTATATTAAATTCTTATCCAAACAAAATATCCTACTTGTGAATATTAATCAATGGAATCCCAATTACAGCATCTTCTTGGTCTTCGTATTATTCTTTGCTCTATATGCTTATAACCAATGTATTCTCAGCTACCTGGTCTTTAATCATCTACATGGTGTTTCCATAGCATAATCTCTTTCACTGTACACATTATACTTATATGTCAAATAAGAATTAAAATACAAAGTATTCAACATATACAGAATGTAATTAAAAGTCTGGCTCAAACGTAAGAGACACCTGTACACATCAAACAACAGAAAAAGTTCAAAACAATGTGGATTTGAAAAAATCTTCTTCCAGGTTACAGCCATCTTGTACTTACTGAAATTATGTAGCTTCCCCTTCTTGCTCAGTGTAAAAACATCTTCAAAATGCTTATTTAAAAGCTACCACTTTGGAAGACTTTTCCAGCAGAGGCACCTAGCCTCTTACTGATGAAAGAGATGTACATCTGCCATTTCTTGGAATGAATAAACAATCATTTTCAGGAAACACCTGGCATGAACTGACTAGATATTCAACATGAACACAGCTACATTGTTAAAAAGAGCATACATAACAAACTTTTATAGTGTAAGACTTGAGGTTTTCACAGCGGTGAGTATGAAGATTTCTGTCTTCTGGGTTGTTGCGCTATGAATTCATCGCCCTGATGACGGAGGCAGTATGCCCTCTGAAACGTTGGTTAACATCGACCAGACTACACAGCGCAACAACCCAGAAGACAGAAATCTTCAAGCTTTTATAGAATTGCCATTTGGTTATTAATAAAAAAATACTGTTTCGAGAGCACAGATCCACAATTTAGACCTTGTAAATTAAATCACTAATGCATTGGTAGTGTTAGTATAACACCAATAGTTTTCTGACTGTGCCATGTAACCTTGGCATCAAACCACTCTCTTACTCTCTTGCGCCCCCAATGCCTGACACTGGTCTGAGTACAGAGGAGAAGCAACCTACTATGTTGCACTGGAAATTTTGGAAATTAATGGATGACCATAACTTGGAAAGGAATCCTTTCTGCATCCATGTTCATATGTGATCTCTTTACTTTTTTGGTGTGCAGAATACACCCTTAAATTTGCATGAGAGTTTACATCCAAATCCTATGAATTATGTAAAGGGAAAACTAAAACTATGATTATGTTTTGCTTGAAAACATATGATGATGCAATTTAAACACACACGAACCCAAACATTACCAAATATTACATGCTCAAAGCAGGTACATCCTAAGTACCAGTTATATGCATTATTACAGTGTCAATACAATCAGTATAATCACTATCAATATTAATGATGATATACCAGTCAGTTTCAGATTCCTTATTCTTGATCTTCAAAATTAAATATTATACAGAAAAAAATTAAGAATTATAGCTGTGTAATTTAAATTATTAATGAAGAGTAAAGAAACAAACAGAATAATCTGAGTAACACTGAAATGTATATATAAACAAATTATGTACTGTGCAGATATCTAACTTAATGTAATACATTGCTTATGGTGTTTAGACCAGTTATATTCACCATGCTACCTACAATGCAGGTCACATTTGATTTTTATGTGGGCCTCAATATGAAAGTTTAACTATAAATACAATGCTTTTGTTTGGTCTCTGGGATGAGGTATTTTAAAATGTAAAGTAAAAATGTCATAATCAGAGTAAAAACATGTTGTGGCATTAACACACAGTTCTAATAATCATGAACAGAGTTTCTTTTGGAGCATTTCTAGTATTATTTAATGTAAATTTAAACAACTATAGTATGTGGCTTAACATAAAGCAGTTAGTATAAATTATTAGCCCTCACTCTGTCTTTAATTAGCATCAATGGTGATCACTGATTTTTCCTGAGGTAAGAAATATCAGTTCTTTTACATAAGAAACATGTTCATAAATCATTTTTTAATAATTTAGGATGTTAGTTTCTCTGGATGGTGTTTGCGAATATGCACTGCTAGATTTCCCCGCTGCTTAGCACGATATGAACACCAAGAACACCGGTGTAAGGGTTCTTTTCCACCGCACTCCACCAGCTGATGTCTATTCAATGTACTCTTCCAACGGTATTGCTTGCCACAGTCTTGACAACTGTACAGCTTCATGGAAATGTGTCTTCTTTTATGTTGCTTTACCGCTGACATCATATTCATGCGAATAATCTGATCCCAGGACTGCCATTTTTGTAATGGTGAAGGCCATGACATGGTTACTGCAAAAGAAAACAAATATGTCAAGATAATATAAAAGCCATCTGCTTGAAAAAGGACAACTATTCAGGAAGTAGTTGGGAAGAAGCCGGTAATCTAGTTTGAAGGTCACTATTATGATAAATTTTACTTCCATGTTTCCTAACTTTCATGGTAAGGCACTATTTATATGGACAGCATTTCACTTACTTTAATTATACCACAATACACCTGCCTGAACACTTTCAAAAAATTAATGAACTGCAGTGGAAAGTTAATCAGTATGTTTGATCTTAAATCATAAATACAAAATAATACAAGCAGTGAGAAGTACAAACATTTATTCACATAAAACTAATGCCTTTCCGGACATTATTATTTAAGATTCTATTTGTTTTTAAATTCATATATAGAAGAACTTTATAAATAGTAGACATTATAATCCCCATTGCTGCAATTAACATTAGGGCTCCAAACAACTAGATTTTGTAGTTTGTAATACCATTCACAATGCTGACAGATTTGTTTGTAATATGTCATCATGCAAGATTAGAATTATTTATTAGTAATAAACATAAAACTCCAATATTTCATGTGACCAATAAGTCATCAATCTCCATCTTGTTAAATATGTTCCTTATTAAAATTTACATGTCTTTCAAAAATGATTCACCATACAAAATTTTAGAACTCTAAACTAAACTACTGTTGTTCTTAGCTCACAAGTTTGAACACTGAAGCAGGGCTACTGAATGCTTACCATCTGACACAGCTTTTGAAAAGGCTTTATTCCTGGAAGGTTCTTTCTAAGGTAAACTGATGCTCATGACAGTAAGTGCATGTTCAAGTGAAGATACATTCCAACCATATTCTACATGAATTTTTAACACAGTGTGTTAAAGCCAGGTACTGCTTCATCAATATACACCGGAGGACTGTAAAAGCACACATCTTACATTAGAGTGAGTTTCGTCTTTGGCTTTGCAATGTGTCCATGAGTCAAGCTCAATATTAGCACACAATGGGTTAAATGAAAATAAGAAACAAAACGTCTTTGTTTAGCATTCTTCTTATCAAAATAATTGCATTGATACTCACAGCCAAAAAATATTGTGAATTACATGATAAAAATAAATTTTAAATTGAAAAAGAAATTAGGAGTGTGTGGTCAAGGTTGATTTTAATAAACCCAAAAAAAAATAAAAATAACACAGTTCATTCAGATCAAGATATAATGTAGTAATCCAAGAAATGTGAGACACAAAAGTTGGTAAAGCCTATTATAAGATTATACATCTTATCTTGATGGAGTACACAGTTAATAAATTTTACAGGATTGACAACATAAATAAAGAAGTCTGTACTGAAATAATACAGTATGCAGTCAACACATTTTAGTGTCTGATAGACAAAATTTTGTTGTATCATTATAAGAACAATTATGACACCATTTTCACACCTCACAAACTGTAACCATAATAATGCATTATATTAAAAGATAGTAAAGTAAAATCTATAATAAATGAACCAAAACAATGAGACATTTAAAACTGGCACAGATCTTAGAACAGCACAGCAATGGAGCTTGCACAAACACAGTTACATGGAATACTGTATAATTTAATCTGAGTCTGTCTGTTCCTGGCTGAAATGAGACTCTTTACTTATCATTTAGTCCTATTAAATAAAACTGCAGTCACAGAATCCTAATTAAGGGCCAAAGCAGCCTTAAGCATTTATCAATCTGTTACTAAAATCAGGTTTTAAAATTTAATATATCACTTAGAAGTTCTAACCCTATCAGTCTACATTTGTATGGTGCTTGAAAATTTCAGTGAAGAAATATGTACTATTAATTCTCAATGTTCATGGTGGGTATACAACAGAAATTGCATGTTACCATCAAAATATAACCAACACAAAAGTGTTCCTTTCATTAAAAACAATCACACAAAAAGTCAAGACAGTAGCAGGACATGTGTCCTGTAAACTTAGTGTTAACAAATGACTTTCCCTAAGTACATCAAATCCTACAGCCTTTTTAACCATAATATTACATAAATATTATAAATCTTTGTAATTCAATAATGAAAAAAAGTTATGTAAAAGTTTATTACTACAGCTAGATAAATCTGTCAAGGGAAGTTTTCAATATGTTTTTAATCAGTAATTCCAGGTACAATGTATTCCTCTAACTTCAAATAAGAACAAAAACAAATTAAGCAACATTCATATTGTATACAATAACACAGAAGATCATTGTCTGCATGATAGCATAATGATACAATATTCAAGAGGATGGACTTGAACTGCTAAAGCTGCATGTCACAGATCACTCTGGGTTTTATAGACTTCTTCAGCACTTTCTGATAGAGTGCCAGTGTACAACCATTTGTTTTCCACAGTTCACCATTCATCCCATCATACTGCCATTAATGGTCTCCAGAAAATTGATAAAATCCTGAATTATAGAATCAGATCACTAAGCATCACTTATAGCAATATTGCACAGCTATGTTCATTTTCTCAGTGTGTAAATCATAAATTAGTGATTTCTATTTATATCAAAGGAAGAATGATATTCAACAGTCCACCATGCTCATTTAATCTTTATTATGCTTTTGTATCAAAATGGTATTTATTTTTAAGAAGAGCCAACAAATATAAAATCATTTTATGACTATCAAAAAGAGAAAAATTATTCTTTCAAGTGCTAGGAAATGAACACTATGAAAGAATTTATTAATAATGGTAATTTTCTAGCAATGTTGTTACAAGTTATTTAGTTTTGTTTCAATATTACTTTGGAAATCAATTATTTGACATTATTGTCTCCTATTAAAATATTAACTGATTTAGCTGGCATTAAAAAGAATTGAGTCTAGGACTCCTGTACATATGACAAACATGCTAAAACGTATTGTATTTTAACATAATGTAGGAATAATTAACATCATAAATGAAGAATTCAAAATGCACTAGACCAGATGCAATTAAAATACAGTTCCATAACAAATTGTAAATTACAAAGAACTTATAATTTTATTGTATATGTTAGTGAGGTTAAAGGGAGATAAAACTGTTCTGAACTTTGACAAACCAGTGGTTCTTCCAGTTAATGAATTTAACAAAATGTCAATTAATCAAATTAAGAACACATATTGGTCTTTCATAAACTAGGTGCATAGTGAGGATGCAATTTCTTTATATGTGTATTGAGGTTACTCTTCTGTGTTGATCGATGAGGGCAGTATGGACACTGAAACTGAGGTTCTTTTCCACATTCAAATCGTCTGTGACTCTTCATATTTTTCTTCCAGCGATACACTTTCCCACAATCTGGGCATGGATAAAGTCCAGGGCAGCTAGCATTATGTTGATCTGATAACCTATGTGATGCTGGAGGTTGATGAAAACTATTTATTGCTTGCTGAATATAGGCAGCATCACCTGATGATACTACATTCATACCAGATGTGGGATGATAGAAGTTCAAATCTGGAAAGGTAATATTTCTGTTATCTGAACTGACACGTTTTTAAACTTCTAGCTACAATACAATACATTTACTCTAACTACCAAATAGAGATAACAATCAATAGCAAAACATATTCTACTGAGCTATTAGCCTGAGAAATATTTTAACTTTTCAAAATGAGGAAGCAATTAAGAAAGCTATAATTTTTTTGTTGCAGATAATTTTTAAGAGTAACAAAACCATATTCCACAAAATCTACAGCAAAAAACTTTACATTACATTGCATTATATTATATTATATTATATTGTATTACTAGAAACAGCACAAAAATTACTGTACACTCTTGTTAAATCAGTCAACTTGACCTAACAAGCTTCTACTCGATGATAACCACACAAGTGAACAAAATATGTTGTTGACTTTATAATGTTAAATACATAATTGAATTGTTTGGCATATAGTGGGACAGCTCTTTTTTTTTACAGTTTATTTAAACTTATCCTTATCTGACATACAAAATGAGTAATCAGTTTTTGCTTACGATTTTAACAGAAATTTAGGCAGTTTAAAGGTTATGCATGTTCAACCACATACATTTGTGCATAAAATGTAATTTATCTTTAAGTTTTGCTTCTTAAGGCAATAAATATGAGAGAAGAGAGTAATATGGAAGGATAAGCCAACAGAAAATATTGCAAGAAAAATTATTTTATTGAGAAATATATAATGTACTTATCAATGCTCATAATTTCATAAATAAAAGTTAAGTTAATCAAAATAGGAACTGACATAGGTTTTCTTCACAATGGAATTCCTTTCGTTTGGTAGTTCAAACACAAATCCAAAAAATCATAACATAGAAGAGGTACAACGTTGAGAACACTGCACAAACCACAGAAAATAAAGTGTTTGTTAACACATAATAATATTTTGCCACATGGAAGGTTGTGTATACAAATGATATGAAGAAGGAGAGAGGTAATACACACAGTAAAAATCCAAAGAGGTGCCTGTATGATCTGGATTCAAAACAAATGACTTGTCACAGACAAATCCACAGTGTATTTTACAAAAGACATACAAAGAGTAAACTACTACAAACTGAAATTACAAAACACCATAAATGCTATAAGTAACCCATTTACATTATGTATATGAAAACTGCGAGACAGCACAGCAATATCAGTAAAAGTCAATGGCTTTGAACTACAGAGTTGTAGTTCAATTCCTGGCAGGGGCAGATATTTTTTTCTTTGGCACCACATTCAGATCTCTTCTAGGGACCACTCATCCTGGAAATATTGACTGTAGCATGAAGCTGGCCACACATTAACTACTGCTGAGGTCTATAATGTGCTAATTTAAAAATGCAGAGATCAAAATAAAAATGCAATTTTCATTTTTTAAATATGAATTTTTACTTTTTATTTTGTATCGGTATAAAACTTGATCTTTTACCTTACAAGAAGAAGAGAGATTGTGGGTGTTTAATAACAGGTTGCTGGGGAGAATGTTTAAACTTGAAAGTAACAGGAGAGTTGGAAGATTATATAAACAGAATCTTTTAAACAGTATACATACTTCTTCAAATTGCATTAGAATCATCATATAAAGGAGGATGACACATATAGAACACATCGTAGAGGCAAACTTTTGGTCAGAAAAGCTGAAAGTAAGGACTAGTCAGGAGACCCAGATGACACTCAGAAGAATAGGGTACAGCTGCAGGTTCATGTGAAAATGTTAATGAACTTACAGGTAGCATAAAATGAGACAAACTACTTAACAGCTAAGTGATTATTACCTCGTCAAGGAGCATTTTCCTCCAGGGTGATAATTACCTCTTTTGGTACCTATCCTCATTTATGAGAATAAACACAATATTACTAAATGTTTAAGACTATAAAATCACCAAAAAGTTTCATATTTCACCTCTCTTAACAGTATTCATCTCTGAACAAAACAGCATTATTTTTTATTCTTGAATGCAATACTCCACTACCATCTAGTGTAAATTACTTAAGTTCCTTATGCTCAAACAAATGTAATGTAAGCCAGGATAGGAAATGACATGAACCTTTAAACTGATTATGAAATATATCCTAAGTAACACGAATCAGAAATAACTGCATTCTGAATATCCTGCATTGCATTTTTGAAATGTAACATGTTTTGCTTTTGAAAAACTTTCTGTTAGAATTTAAAGCATTATGGGTATTGGGGAGTATGTAATGATGCATAGTTTGTTTCCTAAAGGATACTTAATAAACACAAACTAGTTTTTTTTATCGTGGTGCAGCATAGAACTATGTAACTACGAAACAATAACCCTAGACACTGGCTTTCAGAGTTACTGTGCATGTACTCACACAGAGGTGACATTATTTTGTAAATTACTTTCACTGTGTAATAACTTAGACTCTTGCCTCTGGATGACAATTCCTAATATGTTTTCGTAAGTTACATTTCAGTTTTGTCTTCTTGTAACAATATGGACACTGAAACTGTGGTTCCTTGCCACATTCCTCTCGTCTGTGACGGGTCAATGAAGTCTTCCAAGTGTAAATGTTCCCACAATCTGGACATGGAAAGTTACCAACGTCTGAAGATGAGCCATCTATTAAACTATGATGGGAAGAGACAGTCTGAGACTTAAAGTTCAAAACTGCATGGTTCTTCATGTAATCAGTCCATAGTGATGAGGTGAAAGACTTATCTTGGTGTAAGCATTGTTTGCCTGTGGAAACAAACAATCATTTCAGTTATTAAATGTCAGCAATATTTCCAAATTCATGAACAATGAACTTGTACATCATTCTTCAAACACAAGTACATTGAACACATTTCACATAGCACTTCATAATCTTTTCCACAACCAATTAAATGTATTTTGATGCTTTTAGACTTTAAATGCACTACTTTAGGATGTTACACATACTTTGTGTGTGTGTGTGTGTGCTCACACGCACATGTGTAGTCGTGGTGGTGGTGGAGTAAAATTATTGTATTTTATTGCATGAAATAAGGCAATGGGTTATGCATTAATCAACTGTTATATGATATTCTTGTAACACATTCAGCTTCATACCACTGGTTAAGTTAAATATAACAGTCTTGATGATGGAAGAAACAATATACAAAAATACATTATGAATAAAATTAAATTGGGCAGCACCAGTGCTTTGTTTAAACTGCACATAAAATTTTTTTATCTGCTTGGATCTTAAATGTGTCATGTCAAAAACTAAGCTTATGCCAAAACAAAACTCTACAAAAACTGCAGTCACACAAAACCTTATAAGTCCTGATTATGAATTAAGGAACCAACACTGCATATGGTTTTGTTTCTGTTATAGTACATGTTCTATAATTGCTACACAAACAGTCACTATATAAATGCATGGCCTTCCTTATCATGCAGTTTAAAATTCAATACAGCGGACTTATCATTTGCCGAGAAATAACCTTCAATACACAAGACTTGCACCTTCAGCAAAACAATAAACTTAAATGTCATGAGAAAAGTGACCAACTATTTTCCGGCCAAGAATTTACTGCTATGAACAGATTCCTCTGTCGGGTACACAGCACTCAGTCCACAGACAAATTACATACCTAGTAATTACAGTTAATATGGATGGCCAAATCTTCCAATGTACTGCTAAAAACCATACAGTGTCACTGTATGGAGAGTCATTACAAAATACCTAAAGTTCATGAGGTTTCCTTACATCTAACTAGTTGACAGTGGCATCACTGCCAAGCAAGCAGCACAGAAAATGGATTAATAAATAAATACAATGCTATGTTCAAAAAAATCAAATTCTCTAATGACTAAGTTACGTTTGATAAGGTAATTGTGCATGAAAGTTTTTGATGTGTTTCTTCAGATTGCATTTCAGCTTGGTTCAACTTGGACAGAATGGACACTGGAAATGAGGTTCTCTTCCATACTCTTCTCACTGATGTCATCCACCTCATTCATTACACACAAAATCCTCCAACTACATACTGACTGACAAGTAAAATCTCTTGGAACACTACCATGTATGGGTTCCCAATGGTGATACATTTTCAGGTTGACAGATGTTCTTGAAAGGAGAACAAGAGACCTCAGTAAGGAAATAATTAAAAACTGAGCTTTGGTGAAACAACAGAATTAAATTTTATTCTAACTGTATCATTACCTTCTTTTTTAGGCTGGTGCTTTAGGTGAGAAACAATTATTTTTTAACTTACACATAGATGATAATGTATAATTATGCAGATGGACAGATGAAGAGTAAGAACAGAGTAACAGTGATGGAGTAAAATTAATGCTTCTATGTAAAATAATATCTGCAGTACTAATTAGTTTATCAACATTAAATACATATTTGCAACAAATAAAGAACAAAGCTGTATGTACCCATACATAAATAAACACAAATATCTACACCACTGAAGTCTGACAATTAAATAACTAGACTGGAGTTTCTGGGCATCAAATGCCAACACTTGAGTTGTGCAAGTTGAATAATGAGACAAAAGTTGAGATCTACCAACTTTTTGTGGCTAAATGGTTTATTGACAGTGTTCTGTATTTTTATAAAGAGATATGGATCATAAATTATTATAATCAACCTTAAATATTTATTGAAACTGGATAAAAATATTGATGTTCACAAAATGTTTTACGCATTTGGTTTTCCTTTCTACCAAGATACCATCAGAATAAATATTTACAAAAAATATGCTGACAAATGAAGGATATAAAACTCTGTATTTCAAACTGAACCACACACCTGCATATTTTCCTCAGCTTTACTTTGGGATGATATCATCATTCAGAAGAGTAATATTGCATTATTACTGTACAGATTTCTTCGGTTAAGCACATACATGGATGCATTGCATTTATATAAAAAACTTATTAAACAACATATGACAAACTAAAATTATAAACTGAAAAGTAACAATAGTTATGAAAAAGATAGTAATGTTCATACTTCAAAAGAGATGGTATGAGGAATTCTGTGAAACTTGCAATGGGAGTGAAGTCTCAAATGGTACCTTATGAGGTCTCAGATCTTTCATTCTGAGTTGCCTGTGCAAGAATAGAAGTATTACATTTGTTAAAAAATATAAGTCTGTGTTGGAATAAAAGAGCTGCAAAAAGTTCTGAACACATAGATAGTAACCACACTGCACCAACTCACATTACATACATGCAGTAGTTGAAATCACTGAGCATTATGGTAGCTACAGAGATTAACATTCCTGGTCCTTCTCAGGATATCCCAAGTTCTATCCAGGCTCAACATTTTCCACCCTGAAGTCAACCACATCTTCAAGCAAGTACAGGAACAATAAATTTAAAGAGGCCACAACCGCTTCCTTCCACATCACGATCAATTTGGATCTTCCATAATCATTCTACTGTTCAATGATGTATAAAGTAACAAACTCAGAAAGAGGTACTAGGAAAACACAGAACAAGATAACAAATTTCAACATAAACTTCTTCGCTATGGCATGCACACCAGGAACTATGGTTGGTGCATTTTTGCAATATGGTGCCACAATCTGACCCTGCGTTTTGATTTATGTGGACAGTAAGGGCATGGGAATCTTGGCTCCTTGTCACACATATCTCTTTGGTGCCTCAACAGTGATGACTTCCAAGTATACTTCTTTCCACAAGTAGCACATGTAAATGAGCCAGCACAAGTACTTTCTTGTGTTTTGATACTGCTTTCAGCATTTGAACTACTGTACTGGTTGTGTTCATTCTCAAGTCCAATGAGCCAATCCAATGAAAAGTTTCCTGAAGCAGATTCAAGGATCATAATAGATGTTAGTAACAACCAAAACATAGTTTTTAAAAAAAGTTCAGAGAAAACAAACAGCCACTGTGTTCAAAATAACAGTCATAATACAAACCTCTGATGCAATCAGTATTCAATAAATTTCTTAACTTTTCCCTTTCATGGGCACAGAAAAGTTCTGTCCCATGGAAAGGCATACTATGCAGTAAAGATAGAAATTATGCATAATGCAGTAACATAAGTTCCTTAACACTTAGACATCATACAGAAAGTAAAAGACGAAACTTATGCAATAAAAAGAAACAGCAAACAAAAATAAATGACACATAAATGTACGTGCAGGAATGAAACACTCCACTGATGTTCAAAGCAGGCAAGACCTTGCTGAAGAAAGTTTACCACCACTTTCAATCCTTGACAGAGAGAGGATTAGATAAGAGAGATATTAATGGGTCAAGAAACAGCCCAACTCATTGACTGTTTGATAATGACAATGTTAACATTCTGAATAATGGTCAATAAATGTGCATCAACATATTGTTTTAACAACACACAATCTACCGAACATTGATACAAAAGTTATTCTTTTGTCTTATTCTTGGTCTTCCAGAACATAAAGGTGACTACACACAAACAAGCATGCATCCACACACACACACACACACACACACACACACACACACACACACACACACACACAAATCCACATAATATCAGGTATAGAAACTTCGTGGTTTTACCTTCACACCCACATGACAGGTTGCTTTTTCACAGAGACACCATTACCTTTTCCTTTTGACAGCTCAAAGTAAAATGGCTCAATCTCTAAGCACATCTGACAGTGGAAAAAAGACCCAAAATGTCAATATCTTTATACCACAATTATGCTGGATACTCTCCATTGTGTGATTAATACATTTTGGGAGTTCACCTGTACTCCAGTATCCAATAATTTGTTGATATTACAAAGACAGGTTCTTTTATCATTCTTGTTTATAATATTAATGTTAACAATTGACATGAAACATTAAACCCAACAGTTGTTAGCACATAAGTTCAATACTAAAATGGTTTTAGGTTTAATCCTGACAACTACCAAAAATATATAAAAAAAAACAGTTAATTCTATGAATTTCTTCCTTGAAAGTCAAAATATACACATCCCAATCTAAAATGTTATTTTTGAAAGAGATTGTCCTTTACATGTCTGTTTTATAAACCATCAATTTACACAACCCAGTACCACACAAATGAGGTCTGATGTTCAAAAAATCAAGAGTAATTTCTTTACCAGGCAGGAGCTATTTAACTGTATTTCTAAAATCTTAAAACTTTGCATACTGTGTAGTGTATTAGAATATAAAATAAGTAAACAAACAACTATTAACACTATAGTGTCAATAGTTGTTTGTTTACTTATTTTATATTGTATTTCTAAAGTATATAATTGGAGCACAGTACAAAAATAACAAAATTTGCAATTACACATTTTATTTGGGTAGTTAACTTACACATTGTGTATTTCCACAAGCTTTGCAAACCACAGTTTGGTAACAACTGTCAAACATATAAACAGAAAACTTAAGGAAGACAGCAATATTTCAAGTTTCACAAGAATGTTATGGGACGAACAAGACTGTAGTCAAGTCAGTGCCATCTACAGAAGAGCCCCAGTGTTTTTTTAATAGATCCATGGAACCACGATGGCACTCTTTAAAGCTAGTGATGTCAAACACTGATGGTGTGTACCAAGATCAAGGGAATTTCAGCCCCTAACCCTAAAATAATATTCGATAAGGAGTATACCCCTCTATAAACTTAGAAAAATCATGTAGTCAGACAGGATACAAAATTGTTTTAGAATACTACAAAAATATTTCATGGAAATACTTGACAGAAAATGTAAAAGTATCTTGTAGGTCTCACATAAAACAGAAATATAAGTACCTAAGCTTTTTTAATTTCTGACTTCTCTGTTTTAACTGGAATAATCTGCCACTTTACGTGTATGTATTTCACGAGCTGCTTATGATTCAATTCTACACTTAAATCTGTAAAACTATCATTCATCAAGTAGCCTTATATCAAGATTCATGACTTTTCCTTCCAACCTGGAACTGTGTGCCAGACTGCTCTGGCACTTTTATTCTTAGCTCTACAGCCCTATAGGATATATAACTAAATAATAAATCCATACTGTGAATTTTCTCATTGACAGATTTATGTCAGATCTGATACACATTACTAATTTATTGAACCTGATAAATACACTCATAACACAAACAAGATAATATCTGTAAATTTCAATAAATGTATGTACATTTTAATACATTTATGAGCAATGGTTATTGAACATTTGTAAATGGTTTGTTTGTTATTATCTGTGTAGCACATAATAGCTCTCTAGAATACTATGGAACTACAACTATTGTAATTTACATTATTGATGACAGTTCCGATTTGGATTCCGGCACAGCATAGATGTCCACTGCATTCACATGGTGCCAGCACCCAATAGCAGGATTAACATTAATAATACAACAATGGGAAAGCTTAGAATCATTTACATCATGTGCACTGTCACACTTCTCTGCATTCCCCAATGTAAAATAAAAATGACAACATTTATGAACTGCAAGAAGAACATTTCCCATGTGGTTATACAGCTTAATGCATCCGTCATAATTCAATTATTCTTTCAACACAATCACAAATTCTACAAATCAAAGAAGTTGTTAAACAATCAGCCAGACAATGCGCCTTGCTGTACAAAACTATCAACTCTGTCCACATAAGTTCTTCTACAATTAAGAATATGAACATATGAATGCTTTGCTGAAGTGATCCAATTTAGAATTTTCTCTGTTCTTCAAAACAATTCATTGTATGCTGAGCTTATCACTACTTCACCAGTACCACAATAAAAAGATGGTTTTACTGCCGATGTTTGTTATGTATATGTGTCAACAGACTGCTTTTCTGAGTTGTTCGTTGTGGACAGTGGGGACACTGAAACTGTGGCTCTTTACCACACTCCAATCTCATATGACTAATCATGTTCTTTCTCCAACGATACACTTTCCCACACCCTGGACACTGAAAAGATCCAAATCCTGACCACTTCTTTACTTTCTCCACTCCCCATACACTACCACTTGAAATACTGCTTGGGGGTTGTTCTCCCCTAAGTAACTGTGTTACTTGTTCTTCCAGAATATTTAAGTTATCACTGCTGCCTTTGTTCATAAAGTTACTGGAGCACAGTGTATTTCCTTGTGCATTAACCTCATTGAAACTATGAACTAAGTATGTATTTCGGCTGTCTCTTCGAAATTCAGCCATGTTACCTGCAACAAATTAGAGAATTTAACATCAGTATGCATTCTGTTTTGAAATAACTTGAGACTTATCAGTTACACAGATAAATCTGCCACAAAGAACTCACTTTAAATTAAACTGCAAACAGAAGTAAAAATTTTTATGTTACATTGACAGTTCGTCTACACAACAACTCTTGATTATAGTTTCGATGTTTATTAAGAATCCACTACATGCTTCGACCACAACTGATCATCTTCATGTGGTTTTCTTTAAGCGTTCAAAACTAATATATGTGACTGCTAATTTGTATACACATTTTCTGTTGGTGACTTCACTATGTAATGGACTGTGTCTTAAGCAGATTATCTAATTTTGCAGAGTGAACAATGTAGGTGTAACTACCAGTGGAAAGCTGTAGTTGAACTGAAGTTTCAAACACTTAAAGAGAAACACCTGAAGGTAGACAATTAAAGTTGAAATGTGTAGTGGATTCTTAATAAACATTGAAACTATAATCAAGAATTGTTACTTAGATGGACTGTCAACCTAATGCTCAAAATCCAACAGGATGCGTCCCTCAAAACTCAAAGTAAAAACTGTTCCCATCTTTGGTGATTATACCATGTTGACTGATGCCTGGTTACTTTACAAAGTTTTTTCAACTAAAAAAGTTACAGTATTGAACAAGGTGTATATGTTCAGTATGCAGTCATATGGAAGGACTCAACTATGACATACTCAAAGGTACTGCCCTGACACTTATCTGAATGGCTGAATGTTTCTGGAGAAGTTAACAATCTTCATTTACAGAGTGAAGATGAAGACTTCTAATTTCCCAGAAATGTATATGCAGTGGCATGATGTAGGCACTAAAAATGAAAATGTTAGCATCACCTGACATCCTCACAAAGTAAATTAAGTTCCTTCATTTACCTACTTCCTTCTTATTTTATAAGAAATGATAGCCTTATGGTATATCTGCATGTGCATTTGTGCACCCATCCCCAGCTAATGAATTTTGAATGAACTAATATATTTTCATGAAGCTTAGTATAAACATTGTGCAAACAGATTCCCAGCAACAATTGGTGTGATGAATTTTAGCTTAAGACTTACTATGAAGAATGGACTGACTCAAGACAAAGGGAAGATTTTCCAAATAGGAGAGTATAAAGCAGTAGATACCAATAATGGATTTAGTTATTGGAACCAGTATCCAACCTACCACTGGAATAATCACTGACACAAATACTTGCATATAGTTTATTTTATATCATAAAACATTATCCTGGAAACACAAAGAACCTTTATGAAAATAATCAAAATCAACTCCCTGATAACACAGCTCAAAGGTTCAATGGCATTAACAAAATGTGAGCCAAAGAATAAAGCCCTCAGTAAGTTATACCTAGTTTACTTCTCCACAACTCAATAATCTTTAACACACAGAAATGCAAATATAATTTATTCATATTTCTTTGCATATTTTACATTCCAATCATATCTTGTCTTTCAACACACAGGCATTTTCCTGAAAAAGGAGTCCTCTGTTTAAGTAGCTCTGGGACTACAAGTCTAAAACATAAGCTGTAATATTAACTCTTTCATGTTCTCTGTCAAACTCACTCTGACACTGGGCAAATAACAATGCTGGACTGAGTCTGACAGCTTTTGAATTACAAGAAAATAAATTAAATCTTGTGAAGTGTTATGTTTTAAACAAAATAAGCCTCAGTGACAGACATGAAGACAAACGTGTTATACATCAATGCAATAATAAATCAAATAATCTTACAAATTAAACAGAAACACAGGGTGTGGTGTCACATTTTCTAAAATGTAGCGCTGAAAGGATTAATCTGCCACAACAAATATTTTCTACATTATAACTATATGAAACAAATGGATAACAGCATAATACAGAAATAACTCCATAAATAATCTTGCCACAATCCACAAACAAATTAACACAAACTGGTGGCAAGTGCATTTTGTTTATCAGTTTAAGAATCTGGGTGTAGACTATTGCATGCAGTTAGTAAATTTAGGCAATAATTTTGGAGCCTGCTAGATCTGATTCTGAATAATTTCTAATGGAAGTAAAACCTTGAGCATTTAAGCTATAGCATCAAATTATGTTACATTCATGAGTTCTACACAAATTGCATAAAAAAGTTTATTTGTTGGATGACGCTGTCATACTATTGGTAAGTCACATGTGGGTAAAAGGTAGTTTTTTCTGACATTTGCGCATGTGTTTAAGCATGTTACAGTGTAATTTTGTACGGTGGTTACAAAATGGACACTGGAACTGTGGCTCTTTGCCACATTCTTGTCGAACATGTCGCACTAGTGACTTGCGGTGACTGTAGATATTGTTACACTGCTCGCACCGAAACTGTCCTTTAGGGTCAAAGAGTGGAACTTTGCTGACTATCCAAGGTGATGTCAACCAATGATGGGGATGACTTGGAATCAATTTGCGTTTTGCTGGAAGAGAAAGAGAAGGAAAAACAATGTTAGTTAAAAGTGTTACATATTCTTACATAAAATTCAAGTAAAATGTGTCATGTTTATAAGTACATAAATTCCTGATGCACTCAACATAAGATGTCTTCTCAATTATGTGTTTAATACCACATAATTTTAAAATAGGAATACTATTATCACAGCTAAATGATAATGCTCAGTTACTTCTAAGAGTATGATTATGTGGTTGGTACACACCTGTAGACAGTATTGGCACCTTTCCTTTAAAATCTAAAAAAAAAATATTGTAAAAATATGTTAGAATTGTCAGGCATAACTTTGAAGTAGCACTACCATTTTTCTTCAAAAGGAACATTGTTTCTAACATGCATGATTACTTTTCAAATTTTGCATTTTACTATAATTTAAACAGCTTGGCATATTAATATGCATAATACATGGTGTTTAAAAATCTTTCCTAATTTCCACAGGTTAGATTTCACAGTATAGGGAATAAACACACACACATTCATACAGACTTCTCATTTTCCACTGTCAGATGTATGATGCATTCTTTAACTGCAGGACTCAAATAATTCTGGGCCGCACATTCCTAGCATATTAAACATGAGTTACTTTATGTTCTGAAGTAAATGACAATAACGCAATTTTGTTTAATACAATGTTATAGTCCATTACTTCTTTTCTATTTGTCTCTTACTACTCACATAAAAATAGAAAAAACAGGTGGGTTTAATGTTCTTAACTCCTTCTACTTTCTTCACATGCAACTAGAGAATCAGAATTAGCCATAAGTGACACACATTTTATTTGTATTATTAAATGTGCACACAGAAGAACTTTGTGAGTCTATCTGTGTAACAATACATTTACCTTCTTCAAAAACTTTAAGTCCTCTCTATATTTTGATTATAGACAAGTGTACAAAACAAAAATGTACAATTAGCTTCAGATTAACACTGAATCTACCACAAATAAAAACAAAATCAAGAAGGTAATGACTAACTTGAAATGGCATGTAATTCTGAAGTGACAGACAAAAAATACAGAAATTCTGATGGGGACTGTGATACTGGGAACAACCCGTTCTTCAAGTGCCTGAGCACTGCAGGTCCCAACTTTTCATTGGCTCGATCCATTGACCTTCGGTAGGACTCCTTGGGCGAGAGATTGGCCCGTCGCAAGGCCTCTACCTGCACACAGGACAGCACAACACAGAAAAACGCAGACAAACATCCATGGATTCGAACCCACAGTCCCAGCAACCAAGCGGCACAAGACCCAAGCCTCAGATCACGCGGCCACTGTGGACCCCCTGATGAGGACACTTTTTTAAAAGTGGTCACTTGGAACACTGAGAAGATAGGAGGATAAACATAAGGTAAAACTTAAGAATACATGACTGTGAAGATAGGAGATTGATGTAACTAATTCAGAAATATGCACAGTGTGTGGTTTCTATACTAATGATGTAGAACTTTTAATTATGACAGAACTGGTTAGTTTGTTATACATAATTAACATTTATGTGTTCTAACTGTTATGGCATCAAATTATTTTCTTATGAAGAAGTATGATTCCCACTGCAAGAGGTGGCATCCCTGATTGACTGACAGACAGACACAGATACTTTGGTTATTTAACAATGTTTTTAAACTGCAGAATATATGTTGTTGAATCACATGGAAAGATGAAAAACATTTGTGAGAGGATAAGGATCTGGAAATAAGCAGTCATGGTCAATTTCAAGACATGTCCTTAGCGCCTGCATGTAATGTAAAGAAAACAAAGGAAGAAGAAGAAAAATAAACCTCAGCCAGGATAGTTGGTAAACTGGGCACTCTTTGTAAGTTGGCTGTGGTTCAAATTGAACACATTTGGATATAACTCTAGAGAATATAATACTAAAGAGTACAGAACCCCTTCCTCTCCCACTGAAGACATTCAACTTCATATTTACAACAAACATTTCAAATCAGAAAAAAACATATCATAATAACTTCAGATTATGCCCATCTTGTAAATATTGTATTTTCAGGGCTTACATAAATTATCAATATTTCTAAATTCTAATTATTATAAGGATGGATTTTCTTGATATGCAGAAGTAAGTTTCCTTTTTGTGTAGTTTTATGTGAACAGTATAAACAATGAAACTGTGGCTCCTTGCCACACTCCAACCTTTGATGACGCATCAGATTTTTCTTATAACAGTAAGTCTTCCCACAGTCTGGGCATATAAAACTGTTACACTTTGGGTTAGTGGGTCTTCTGCAGGAGAACAACAGCTGTTGGACTTCAAAAGGTACCATCACATTTTCATTATAAATTTCTCCTTCGGGCCATGAGCATCTTCTTTCCCAAGAAACACGATCTACAAGGGAATATACAAATGTTATTACTGTTCCAATGCATATTATGATAAAGACAGAAAAATAAAAACAATCCATCTTATTTATCCATTATTTTGTTCTCCAAGTTTACATTCAATATAACTCATACCTATTGGATCACATAAAGTTTGTTTCATTTTAAAGGAGAACACTAAACAGTATATCAACATGGATCTTCACAAAAGCCAGAATCTGGCAGTCTGAAATATGTAATGTATTTAAAACTTATAAAAGTCTTACCTTGAAAAGGTTTATTATGCAGATAAACACCTGTTGCCGTTCCTATAAAGCATACTTTAATTAGTGTTCTTAAAATTAATCTTGCATGTTTCAAAAATTTTATTAAATTATTTATATAGAATGTCCCAGCATATAATTTCCAAATTTTGAGATCTTACTCTATATAGGCTAGATGTTGTGTAGTGTTACTTGAAATACTTTTGTTAAATACCCTATTCATTATTTATTTTCTAAATCCAGTTTAAACCATTTCATTGAATGAATTAATTTCCCTGATACCACTGATGATGACCTCTTGAGGTTGAAAAACGTATGGCAATAGTTTCTTTTTTATAGTGTTAATAGTTATTTGTTGCTTATTTTATGTGTTGCTAGCACATTAATTTTGTCTTTCAGATATTTCCACTTTTTCTTCCTGAAATGTCTGAGGTCCAGTGATACAAAAGTAAAAATCCTGTGAAATTCTACATGAATAACTCTCATGCAAATTAAAAATTAGTGTTCCCCAACAGATTTACAGCTAAGCTGTCACTACCTCCCCTTCTGCCACTAATATCTAAGCTCATTATACTACATCTCCTCACTCCTCTTTATCTTACTTACTCCCCTGTGTAGGTCAGAGAACATCATAAAGTAATAAGATTGTAATTTAAATTGACTACATAATGTTATGAAGTTTGAAGTTCAATTTGTGATGGAACACTGAGAAACACAAATTACTTAGATTAAAACAATTAATTCAATATGATGGAAAACAGTTTCTTCAAGTGAAAAAACAATAGAATACATTACTTAGATTAAAATATTTTTTTGTATAAGGAACAACAGCGTTTCACTATATGAGACTTTAGGTTCTCACAGCGGGTAAGATTTTGATGTTGGTTTTCTGGGTTGTAGCACTGTGTGGACTTGTAGACAAATACCAACATTTGGAGAAACACACTGTCTCCACCTTTGCCTTGAAGATATACAGTATATTCCTATAAACATTGGTATCTACCAAGAAATCCACATGGCATTACAACCTAGAAGATCAACATGCACAACTGAATTTTACCCTCGATTCTCACATGCCTTGGCATAGGGTTATAAACAACACAGTATATCAGGAAACGAACAGTAAGATGAAAGGAAGAATATCAATTAATACAGACAGATGGAGGGGTAGGGTAACTATGGCATTTTTTAAAATATCCTAACAAGTTTCTAGTTAGACTGAGTAACTCAGTATAACCACAATTCAGCTTCATATAATCAGCTGTATCTTCTTCTACCCCTCACCTTTACTAAGATTAAAGCAGTAATGATGGCCACTACTCTGATTTCATAAACATAAATTCTCAAACAAAGCATATTTATATACTCATACACATAATTATTTTTTTAAAAAATTATACAAGATATTATCAACCTTACAATTATGCATAAATTATGTTATAATTATGTTTGACGAAACTAAAAAGGCCTGAAAATGGCTGTCTTCCCGATGTTGCACCATGAAGTCTGGTAGACACTGACCA
This sequence comes from Zootermopsis nevadensis, assembly GCF_977971745.1. Classification (NCBI taxonomy): domain Eukaryota; kingdom Metazoa; phylum Arthropoda; class Insecta; order Blattodea; family Termopsidae; genus Zootermopsis; species Zootermopsis nevadensis. Next base: position 4,255,605 of record NW_028259160.1, read on the forward strand.
ACATTTCAGGGAAGCTTTGTCAGTACCTACCAGACTACATAGTGCAACATCCCAGACAAGTCATCTTCATATTCATCACCATGTGAATTTGAAATATCAACTGAAAAGTCAGGTCATATGTTCACTTACATCAAAGTTGCAAAACAGTCATTGTTTTCAAGGATAAACATCCTGAATAATACAAACATACAGGGTGATTCGAAAGGTTAGGACCAAACTGAAGGAGTGTATAGAGGGACTCAGTGAACATCTTTCGAATAGGAATCCATGTCCTCTGAAGTTATCCTGAGTCAGTCAAGGCCATTGAAGGTACGGACGCCTGATAACATACCGCTGAAATAATCGTACTTTGCTATTCTCCTACTAGCTTAATTTTGTTTTTTTATTAATTTACAAGGATTACATTAGCAATCTTACAAATCAAATTTACAACAGGTGTTCAAAGTGGCATCCTCCACATTCAATGCAGGCATTGCATCGGCAAGCGAAACTCTGGCGCACCCTTTCAAATACCCCAGGAGTCTCACGGACCACGTCAGATACAGCAAGTACTCTGGCCAAAAGTTGTTCTGGGTCATCCACCGGTGTGTCGTAAACAAGGCTCTTGACATGCCCCCAAAAGTAGTAATCGAGAGGTGTCAAGTTTGGGGAGCGGGCTGGCCATTCAACAGGCCCTCCTCTCCCTATCCAACGGCTGGGATATGTGTGATTCAAAATTAAGCTAGTAGGAGAATAGCAAAGTACGATTATTTCAGCAGAATGTTGTCAGACTTCCCTAACTTCAATGGCCTCGACTGACTCAGGATAACTTCGGATGACATGGATTCCTATTCGAAAGTTGTTCTCTCTGAGTCCCTCTATAAGCTCCTCCAGTTTTTACCTAACCTTTTGAATCAGTACGTATATATTCTATTCTATGACACTTTCTGAGATATGTTACCAATAAGATAAACTATGAAAGCAGCTATGCTTATTTCATAATATTTGCTTGTGAAAAAAAAGGTATGGTGAAGTACATATCATGAACAAAATAACTTATCTGACTTTTTCTGTGACTTTTGTCCCTTATGGTATAAGTTCCTCCATATTTTAACCATTCACTCACATGTGTATTTCCACTTCCACATTATATGTTATATGGTAACTAACCTTCTCAGTCAATATATTTCAACTTATAACACCACACCAAATCCAATGACAGGAGCCAGTTTCAGTGTTCAATGTATTATTATCACTACCACTGTTTTATAATACATGTCCATTTAAATTTAACAATGCTTTATATTAAAACATTATAAATGAGTTTGAAAAATGTATTTATAAGCATAAATCTTAAGAATAAAGATTGTTTATGGTACCCCAATTAATAACTTAAGCACAATTCATATGTGATATATAATTTTGATGCCAAGAAACATAGCAAACTGTAACAAAATGTTATGGAATAATTAACACAAGAATGTGAAGTTATATGTCATTTGCTTCATTTAAAAACATTTCATTCTGACAAAACTAATTTGAGACTGCATAGTCTTTGGATTTCCTGGACTTTAATAATTCAAGAAACCTTACTTCCTTCACTCTCCCTCATTCAGCAGATGACACAAATAGTTAGAAATGAAGGGTTCAAACTTTTGCAGGAAATGCAACAGTTGTTTCTTGAAGAGCTGGGACACAACCATTCAAAAGCATTAAAAACATTTCATTGATCGGAAAGTTTCAAGACTGTGTCAATAGAGGGCGAACCGGATGTAGTACGAGCTTCTGCCGCTAGGGGGTGCGGCCTACATTCATAGTGAATCAGTGTGCCAACCGGCGTCATCGAATTAACATTTGTTTCTTAGTTACGGGCGTTTTGGTAGTGCATTACACCGACCCTCCTGCGATTTCGGAATGGCGTGTGCATCAAATTTTGCCAAAGACTCGCCAAAACGGCTACGGAAACCTATGAAATGCTAAAGTAAGCATTTGGGGAGTCCGCAATGGGTCGTGCACAAACTTTTGTGTGGCATTCACGTTTTAAAAATGGCCGAACCTCTGTCGATGATGACGAGCGTTCTGGAAGACCATCTTCGAGCACAACGCCCGAAAATGTTACGAAGATTCGGCAGGCCATTCACGAAGATCGACGTCGTACCATCAACGACTTGTGCGACATTGTTGGGATAGGCTATGGGACCTGTCAGCTGATTCTAAAGGAAGAACTCCACATGCGACGCATCCTGTCTGAGGACCAGAAGCAGAATCGACTTCTCGTTTGTCAGGAGCTCAAATATCTTGCAAGAACCGACCCCAACTTCCTTTCTAAGCTCCGTGTGACTTCTTCCTCTTCCCAAAGATGAAAATTCAGCTAAAGGGAAGGAGATTTGAGACGATAGAAGAGATTCAGGCAGAATCGCAGATGGTGCTTGACAGGCTGACAAAGAAAGATTTCCAGGGATGCTTCCAGGCTTGGCAGCGGCGCTGGGATCGTTGTGTTCACTCCCAGGGGAATTACTTCGAGGGTGATGGATGAATTTAATACCTGAGATAAGTGTACGGGTTTTTATAGGCGCAGTCTGGAAAGTTTCCGATCGCACCTCGTACGAACTAATTATTTGTATTAGTAAACTGTTCATCAGACACGTTTATGCCTGCTAAGAAGTTCAGATCGAATGTGACGGAGCAGATTGCTGTTTCTCTTTGTCTGGTATGGACAATAAGGGCATTTGAATCTGGGTTCCTTTCCACATTCATACATTGTGTGTCTTCTAAGTGTCGGTTTATGACGATATACTTTCCCACATTTATCACAATGGAATCTGTTGAGCGAAGCTGACAACTGAGGACATGCATTCCCTTGTTCATGTTCACTGACACTCAGCCATGGTGGAGATTTGTTGCCCCAGTAAGTCCAGTCTAGCAGCTGCTCGACAGATGCTGAGAAAACAAAAGAATGTTGGATACATCAAAACATGTTCACAAAATATACAAGTTACACTTCTTTATATTCTTAAAAATCTTCAATAAAACATAAATAAATATGATAAAAATTATACAAATATAGAGATGCTGAAAGTAGGGAGCAATGATGACAGTTATCCCCTAACATTTTGTTTAATTAAGTGCCATCTAATGTTTAACACCACAGTTCAGATAACTAGATTTTAACCTTTGTCATATGGGAATATGAAATTTAAACTCCCATATTGCATGACTGCAGGCTGAACCATAACTCTGGGGTTAACCATTTAGCCATATGATACTGCAACACATGATCAGCTGGACTGTGCATAAACTTTTCAGCACAGCTGGTAAAGGTTAAACAACTCCAGGATCTGTGACAACAAATATAAGACAATGAGTAAAACACAAACAATGACAGAAGAGACAGACCATTCACAATGGTGTAGTTAAATGAAGCACAACAAAAGAAATTTGAGATGTAAGGTTTGCATGGTGGTTAGGATGAAAATGTTGTGCTAGGCTGTGATGCAACATACAGGTAGATACCAACATTCCAGAGAAACATATTGTCTCCACGTTATCACAACACACGAGAATAACATCATCAACAACAGAAGATTAGAAGGATAAGGAAAGTGGGATACATAACAGTGAACATGGAGAATAAACAAATACATACAATGTTTTAGTCTAAATACTTCAAAATATGAGATGAGAGAATACTATCAAAAAATAATCCCAGAGAAATATACAGCAAACGCATGAACTGGCGTGTGTCTTCTGGATTATAATGCCATGTAGTCTTGTTGGTGGTTACCAATGTTTTCCTTCAGGGTTCAATCCATTATCGCAACCCATCTTCAACAATGTTACAGCCTCAACTCTCAGATGCTGTAAGGGTTCATGATAAGATAAAAATATGAGATTTTATGAACTAGTCACAAACCTTCTGATCCCATTACAAGGAATTTCTTGGCTAACTAAACAACTACTACCTGCTAACAAAAGTTCATGTAATATTGTTTGTTTCTTGTTAGTCAGTCAGTTAGTTAGTAAGTTAGATGTAGTAGTAGGAGGATAAATAGAAAGGCATGGATACATTCTTTGAGTCATCAGCAAAACCATTTCCTAGTGAAACTGAGCTTGTTGAATCTCAAGAATGAAGTACACAAACCTAAAAATGAGCTGACATGATTGCAGCATGAACAGTATTCCCTGGGAGAAACTGAAGATTTGCAAAGAGAAATTATAATAAATGCATGGTGCAGAAGCATTCTTGAAAATATGTGCTTCGAAACTTGAACAATCATTATAATGTTCACAGAATCCCACAACAGGACCCATGCCTGAGCCTCAAGAATCCAATTCACACAATCACACCCTATTCCTCTAACACACAACATAATCCTCACATCTACATCGATGTCACTCACATTCTCTCTTAAATTCAGATTTTACTACTAACATTGTTTATGCAATTATTATGTCTCTAATGAAATCACTCTGGATATGTTGGGAGATGAATGAAAACTATTAAGTTTCTCAATGCGTAATTTTAGGGTTTTTTAAATGCCCTCAAACTCTGGGAAAATTATTTTAAGATAATTTTATTTGTTGGTTCATAGATGTACAATCAAGTGAACTACATTTGTTGTTTAAGACTAACAGCACATTGCAAATTAAACTTAAACTAACTTAATTATATGTGCAGTCATTTTTCAGAATCAGAACACACCATACAAGACTCCTTCTTCAATATCACAAATCTGGTATTATACATACATACTGAAAATACAGTACAAATAGAACATCTAGCTGTGATGCCTCAGCATGTGAATTTGTAAGCCATACTTCTGCCTGTACCGTTTTGGACAGTGTGGACAGTGAAATTGTGGTTCCATGCCACACTCATATTTCATGTGACGATACAAGTGGGTTCTATGCCTATATGCACTTCCACACTTTCGGCATTCAAACTGTCCCTCATTACGCTTCCGCTGTGTAAAGCAGTAGGTTTCCATAACTGGGTTAAGAATCTTCGGAAATAAATCACTAAAACCATACCCACTTTCTTGAGAGTGAAGCACTTTCCAATGTAAATCTGAAACAAGAGACAAGAGATGTAATTTAATACAGTTCAACAACTTTAGTAATATTTATGATTTGTAGAATGTTTTAGATGCAAAGTTAATTTATTATGGTGGCCACAAATGGATAATGCATACAATTGTAAGAAATCAGGCATTGTTTATTGAATGTACTATCCCAGATTGTATCTCTCTAATGCAAGTATACCAATTGCTCAGTTGGTACTTTAAAGAGTGAATATAAGAACTAATTATCTTTGTGATGTAAGAATGTGTGACTACTGTAATTTTTTAATAACACAGAATGAACTACTTCATACAGTATGCAAAATTCAATTATAAAACTTGATGGCATGTGCATATTTTAAAAATCATTATCAACTGCTGGAATTACAAAGAAAATGAGATCTATAATGGTTTTATGGGCATGTGGGATCAACATGGAAGGAAGTGTTCATGGCCTAATTTAAGTTAGTCTCCTGAAATGTTTCTGGAGAGACTAAAATATTAGTCAGGACAACCAATCCCTGGCCAGAATTCAACATGGGTAATTCCCACATGTTTATCATTATGTCAATCTGGACATGTTCTCAAATGCTTACTTTATACAGTAGCTAATTAGAGGAAAACTGTGAAAAGTGGATTTGGAAAGATGTGAAAGGAAGTGATCATGGTGTATTTTAAGATACTGTCCTTGCATTCTTCTGGATTCATGGGGTATAATCACAAAAGAAAAAAACAGTCAGGATAGCTGATCTCTGGGCCAACAAACTCTGGAATATGAAGCAGGACTGACCAACACTCAAATATGACATTTGGTTAAAAAGGAAGAAGAGTATTTTTTCCCCTTAAATTGAACTAACACAGAAACAAAGAAAACGTTTAATTACCTGACAGGTTACCAGCCTAGTGTGTAAACTTTGATTTATATTTAACACTACAGAACACTGAAATTGAAGGAAGAATAGCTGATCAGGTGTAATATTAAACAGAAGCACTAAGAGAGTGCACTGGCCTAATAAGCTAAAAAATCATGGATTTCATTTTCAGCCTGGGTGAAAATTAAACAGTTTATAGTCTAGCATTAAAATGTATGTAGTATGAAGATGGCTGCCTTCTTGGTTGTTGTGCTATGTAATCTGGTATTAATTTGACAACATTTTCAGAGGTCCTTGGTATCTCCATCATGCCCTGATGAGGGGGGAAGCAAGGGCCTCTGAAAGACTTTTTGTAATTCTAATCCACCATTTCAGGAAATGTAAACTGTCACTTTTTGGGGTAACAGATCTTCACTTTCACATTTCAATGCAAATCAGAATTCCATTAAACCAATTTTGTTTTATTAATCCTTGGGGCTGATATGTAAAAAATTACACTCACTTTAAATAATCTAATTTCATAAACTCCATGAGATATTCCAATAATGCTTGAATGGGAAGTACAATGTTTCAATCAAGTACATAATAGAATACACTTTTATGGATGTCTTAATACAACACTGTGTTTGAAAATTACTGATGTAACTTTTCATGCAAGTTACATGCCTGCTGTTAGATATTTCTGACACGGTTTAACATTTATCATTTGCGCTTGTAGTTTAAATCCACATGCAGCAGACAGTTCTTCAAAATTCACAGGAAAAACTATTTAGAACATAAAAAATATAATTTGTAACAAATGTCTGAAAACTGCAAAAACTTGCTTCTTGAACCTCCCATCCCACCCCACCACCACCACCACAAAGCCAAGCTACAGGGGTAATTACATACATTTCCAGACACATTTTAATTTACAAAGGTCTTAACTTTTCTATATATCTGCACATGTACAGTACTAAAAAAAATTTAAGTCAAAAACACTAAATTACTTCTTTTGATAAGTTATAACTCATAGTTACAACCAGTAGTACTCCTTGAAGTTAAGGCAATATTAATATCAGGGCACATATAAATCCTGTATAAATCTAAAGCAGTTGCGAATTTCATTTAAGCATACAACTTTCAATTTGAGGAGGTAAGTCAATAAGATACAAACACATGAACCTCCTGCTAGATGCTGAGCAAAGATACTAACTGCCATTACAAGGCGGAAGCACCTGCCATGATTATTACTACACAATTTGGTTAGCAACTGAATGTCACAACTGTTATAACTCATGGTATACTCCAAAACAACAATGCACACCAACATAAATCCCAGGTAACCAAAAGGATGCTTGTAGCCTTAGGAAGGAATGGGACGTTCTGGTATGTCCTTCCTGCAGTCCAGTATAAAGTGATCAATATAAACAAAGGCAAGTGGCACAGGGATAAGGATATAAACAGATTATACGCTTCAGGGACTGAATACTTAATACACCAACTTTTCCTAAGCTGATTGATTCACAAGGACATGTGGCAGTAGATGTGCAGAGGTGTCCAAAATTTGGTTTCCATCATTTATGTCAGTTACTTTAGTCCCAAGTGAATCCCACTTGTTTTTAGCCTATTAAATTGCTCTTTTGTTGGTTATATTTTTGCAGATGATGCAGAAGTGGAAATAACTTTGTCAGTGGTTGAAACAGGCAACTAATGTCCTATGTAGCAAAGTTCAGGCATATTATTAATGTAATTGCTATTATAAATAAAATAAATGTTAAGTTTCAACACATTTATCAATTCATATATATTTTCTTCTACTCTATAATGTACTGACCCACCATCAAATAATATTATTACTACAATCATTAGGATTCTGATCCCTTACAGTTATACTACATCAAACATTTTACAGAGTATATCTTAACGCCTTTGAAAGTATTGGGTCACCCATAATGACGATGATCATCATCTTCATCCCTTTCCTACCAGGTATATTTTCATTCAAAAAAAGAGGGATTGTTTTGTACTAATGAACATCAGCAGATAAAGGAGAAAATTATTGTTTGAAGTGAACTGAAATCAAATTTCACTGTATAAGGTAATAGACATTTGACTAAATGTTAATGTCACAGCATATGGATTGATGACTACAATGAACAATATAAGGAGCAATTCCATCAATGCACCTGGCAAATACCAATAACCCCCAAATTTAGTAGCTAGCAGGAGGTTGTGTTGAATATGATCTATTTGGTATTCCTCATCCAGCATATACTCCATGCAGAGTGTAACCTAAAGTTCTGGCAGAAATGTAATAATGAATTCCTTATACCAAAACAATGAAAACCTCCATCTCTAGCGCAGAGTCCTCTCTTCATCTGTAAAAATGTTTCACATCGCATCTACTTCCATGATTTCTGCTTTACTTCTGCTCCATGCTCAGAATGGAAATTACATAGCAAGTTCTCAAACATCCTCTATGACTTACTAGTCTCCTTGCAAATGCCATTTATACATCCCTAAAAGAAATGCATATCCTTCATTCATTTCATATTGCATCACACATAACATGTATATTTTATGGAGTTCCATAACTTTTACCCAAAACATGGATACCTTATAAGACATGACCAAAAATGTATTCAAGTCCTCAATTAATATGGACCTTCAAACATATGATATGAGACAAATACTATGGGTCTGCTGGTTGAATTTTAACTCCAAAGTTAATGGATTACCACTACTATTATACCTCAACTGATCACTGTGAACTTTCTGATGTACAGTTGGTAGATACATATGCAAGATTCTGAGAGTTGACTTTACTTCCAGGCTCAGGTGAATGGGGTCATACTGACCGGTACCATCATTCACCAGTAATATAATTTAAAGTAAATCTATCAGTATAATGACAACAAATCACCTGAATATGGAAGCAGAACCAACTCTTAAACAAAATGCATACTAAATATATCTTACTCAATGGACAATGTCCAACATAAATGTGTAACAAAATCATTCATAAACTCATTAGAAAATCACTGCACTACTAATAATGATGCATGTACATATGCAGCCTCAAAGAGTTCTTCTGTTTGTACCGTTTTGGACAGCGAGGACAATGGAACTGCGGTTCCATACCACATTCATGTTTCACATGTCGAGTTAAATGCGTCCTCTGTTTATAAGTATTTCCACACTTGTAACAAGCAAAGCGATCTGTTGACAGCTGCTGATGACCATGATAAATTCCTGACTTGGGAGTAATAATCTTCGGAAGGAATTCATTTAGAACATAGCTTTCTTCTTGACACTGAAGACTGTTCCAATGTAAATCTGAAAGACAGAAAAATCACATCTCAGGAAGGAAGGGGAAGAAAAAAAATATATAGAAAACTGTCTGAAAACTCTTAGTGCTTAGGAAAATAATGGCCCCAAGGGAGATGCAGAAAAGAAAGGGGCCTTCCTTCAAGATGTCAAATTGGACTTAGGAGGATAATATAGTGAATCTTACAGAGATAGGTCACGAGGCTGTGAAGTAAATCAAATAGGTTTAGAATCATGTTAAATGGCAGTCTAGAGCATTAAAAATACTGAGATTTTATTTCAAATATCAGATTTACATAAATTCACAAAGAGAATACAAGAGCAAGCAGAGGTGATGGAATGAATGGCATATTCTAACAAAAACAATAATAAAGAAAGAAGATTATTATATATGTGATATGTTCATATCTTACAAGGAAATAATCACTGTTGTCATGTTGAAACTTCATCTGAAGTTTTGCTCATTTGTAGATCATGGCATGTAATAGACTCATGCAAAATTTTAATTGCCAATACCAACTGCAAGTATCTGAAAAAAATGCACAAAATTTAATATCTATTGCAATGGCTTTGGCATTTTATTTCAGATGCATGCTGTTGGTATTGGTAACTACAATTCTGCAAGAAGTATCGGATACACAGGCAAAATTTCAACATGACAACAGTGATGGTTCCCTTGTTAGGTTAAAGGTACTTTCTGAATGGGTGTTTTTAACTGCAGTGTAACAATCAGTATTTTAATACCTTATCAATCCCTCTTCAGATTCATGTATATTTGGTTTTGATAATGTTGTGGGTGAGCATTTAGCACTTCTTATACATAAAAGGCTGACGCAGTTGTCACGCGGTCTGAGACATGGTCCTCGTGCGCCTGGCCACTGCGACCATGGGTTCGAGTCCCACTCAAGGCATGGATGTTTGTCCATGTCTCCTCTTCCAGTCTGGTGGGTAAAGACCAGCCATGGAAGGCAAGACGAAACCACTGTGATTCTTTCACAAGAAAACCCTGAAAGGGGTCATGGCGGTAAGCTTGACCATAGAGATTAAATAAATACATAAAAGGGAGATGAAAGATCAGACACTTGACTCAGAGGCCAGCTATCCCAACTAAAATTTCCTGTGATTTTCAGTTCCTCCAGACAAATGTGGGGACAGTACCTTAAAAATAAGCCATGATCACTCCCTTTCATATCTCACCAATTAGCTATTCATAATAATCTCCCATGTGATGTACAATAACTGATATAAATTGTTACTAAATAAAGTAATAAACACACATTTGGTAGATTTAATTTAATGTTATATATTTCTCAGAAAAATGCATATTCTTACTGCTATTATTGATGCCTATGCATATGAAATGTTAATGATTTCTTCTGCTTGTATCGTTTTGGACAGTAAGGACAATGGTACTGTGGTTCAATACCACATTCATGTTTCACATGTCGAGTTAAATGTGTCTTATGTTTGTAAGTATTTCCACATTTGTAACAAGCAAAGCGATCTGTTGACAGCTGCTGATGTCTGTGATAAATTTTTGACTTGAAACTAACAGTCTTTGGAAACAATTCATTATAAACATATCCTTTATCTTGACACTGAAGCATGTTCAATGATGAATCTGAAACAAAAGACAAAAAATAACTGGGGGGAGGAGCAGAAACTACAAGTGTTTAAAAACTCTCAGTGCTCAGGAAAACACTCGACCTTAAGACATGTATAATGAAATATGAGAAATAATACATGACAAAGAATTTTTGTGATCTATACAGCTCAAGTCATAATGTTAGGGTGGTCAAATCAGGTTGTGATGATATGGACCTATACCTTCAATGGCAGAAAAAAGAAATATTTAATTACAACAAAGCAAAGAAGTGAAAAATATGTTGTAGTTGGCAACATAAGTTACAACATAACTATTTATCGAAACTAAAATGGAAACAATATTTTAATCCAATCCGGCATGCCACAGACTGACATCCAGATAAAATAAACACAATTTATCAAAACCAAGCTATGTTAAAAATTGTTACATCATATATGGTTATGGTCCTCCACAACTTGATCTTGAAATATTTTTCATCTGAGAGTGTGTTTTCACTGCCAGGATTACTCTGTTTCATTTGGTCAAATTAGCTTAAGTGAGTTCAAAATAGCCAAACTATATCCTGCACAATAGGAAAATGATTGTGTAAGACTTGAGGTTCTCACAGCGGTGAGTATGAAGATTTCTGTCTTCTGGGTTATTGCGCTGTGTAGTCTGGTCGATGTTAACCAACGTTTCAGAGGTCATACTGCCTCCGTCATTGCCCTGATGACAGAGGCAGTATGACCTCTGAAACGTTGGTTAACATCGACCAGACTACACAGCGCAATAACCCAGAAGACAGAAATCTTCAAGAAAATGATTCATAACTTTTACCTTAGTGTGCCATACTTACAAGTTTGATAACCACAATACACCCTAAAATATTAAAGGCTAATATTTACAAAACCAATCTAGTCAATAATTTAAAGAATTCAGAAAAGAAGTAATAATATCAAAGCCACAATGGTGATGATATATACAGGTTCTGATATGCATGCCAAAAGTCTTTCCATGCTTTCACTGGCATATACTAAATATTTTTGTAGCACACCCGGAGATTTTGTCAAATTGTTTTAGCCCCAAAATATGTTGCATACAACAAAATATCCACTAATTTCAATTAAATCTGAAAATAAAATATATTATTATTTTAATCTCAATTTGAAATTTGCCATATTTACAAAGTTGAAAAGTAATAACTATAGCCAACTTTCCAGATACAAAAATTCCAGTGAACAAAGTCTGTTTTTAGCTGAAACTGAAACCTGCCTTTGTCATTTATGCAGAATAAATAAATCACTAACAGACTTTACTTCTTTGAAAAAGGAAAATTGTATGACCAAATTAATTAAACCTTAAAGGAAATGTATATATGCCAGGCAAATATACTCTCAAATTCATACCTAATGTAAATTAAGAGAAAATATAATTTGAAATATTATGAATTAATTAAATACAAATTTTTAAAAAATCAGAGCACATGAAATTTGCACTTACAGCATAAAATACTGATATTTTAAGCATATCTGCAAAGAGTAGAGGTATAGCACATAATCTCTGGCATGTCCAACTGTCTATAGACTTCAAATAACTACTGGCTAATAAATTTAGAATATTCATCATTCTACAATGTAGCTATCACTTTCCAAGAGGAACTAAATGTACTTTAAAACATCTCACTAAATACTCATAAAAAGAAATCCCCACTTGGTAGTGGGTCCGTCATCCTGCCCTCATGCACATGGATTGCTTCCAATCCAACGCGATGAACCACAAGATCTCTCCACTCACTCAACAGTAAAAAAGAAACTCAGTTTCTGACAATATCTGTACACCTTTATCTTCGTTTCAAACAGCATGGTCCTCATAGAGGTGGGTGGTATAGACAACTTTTTCAGTTTCTTTCATTTGGATAGGATCACCTTTAGGATTGTGTCTAAAAGACCGGCAAAAGTTTTATTTGGGACACATGTAGTTTTTATTTGCTTTTCCTAACATTTTTCATCATAATATTTTTTGTGGTGAGTAAATATATTTCTTTTTACAGACATTTTACATTAAATCATTAGTAATTTCCTTTTCAAAAACATAATTTAAAACAAAATTATTTCAACTTTCAACAGACTAATAATGCAGGCAATTCCTTCACATATATTATTACTAACAATTGAGCTGGTATCATAGAATGTAATGGAGAAAAAATTAAAAGAATGCCAGTAAATTCTACTTAACATTAAAAGAGGCTCTCATCCACATAAACTCTTTATGCTATTGTTTCTACTCAGATCATGAATCAAAATGGTGAACAGTGTTAATATGCCGAATAAGATTGCTGTTCCGTGTAAATCGAGTTGGGCAATGTAAGCAACAGAACTGCCGCTTTTGGCCACATTCAAATGTCACATGACGAGTCCAATCTCTCTTATATTTGTATGTACTTCCACATATCTGGCATGAGAAGTTTCTCCTGTAAGTCACCTGCAGCAGATTGTTCGATTCAAATTTATGTTTTACAGCACCTCCCCTATCCACACTCTCACTCAGTATGTGCCTTACACCCTGATAGTAACTTGTGCTTCTGAAAGAGTCTGAAACAAAATGGAGAAGAAATATACATAGTTTACAGAATTACTCAAAAAGTATGCTCTTTCACTACCTATCACAGAGGTCTAGCTTGGAGCTTTACCTAGAAACCCACAATATGCTTTCATGACATGGTGCTTGCCACAGAGGCATCCTTACCTTATGCAGAATATAAATTACAAGTCTTTGAGATCAATGTGCTTGGAAAATACCTGAAACTATGAGAAAAAAAACTTCACAACTAGGAAAAGTGAAATTCAAACATAGCATCTAGAATGCCAGAATAGTGAAATAGATGTTATAATAAATTAGGCTTGTTGCTTAGACTACAACAAAAGTGTCCTTTTGAAGAATTATGAGAAGGAGAACAGAGGATAAAATTTGGTCTGTCACCCTACAAATTAACATGGACAGATGGTGTTTAAAAACAGGGTACTGAGAAAAATATCTTGGCTCACAAGAGAGGAAATAAAAAAAGTCTGAACAGAGCAACATAAACATAATTTGTACTGTTCGCCAAAACCTACTGACAAAACCTAGGAGGATAATGAGATGGGTGGGTCATGTAGCACATGAGAGATATGGGAAAAACATTCCAAATTTTGATCATAAAATCTGAAGGAAATGGGAGACACATGTGTAGATGGTAAGACAGTCCATAATACTATAATTAATCTCAAAAAACTAGAATGTGAACTGGATTCATGTGGTTCAGGATTGTAGGACTGGATTCAATAGTGGTTCTTGTGAACATGGTATTAAAACTTCAGGTTCCATGGAGGATTTCTTGACTATCTGAGCAACTAACTAGGAAATCACAAAGTATTTTGCTCCACAGATATATTTATATGAATAGTGCAGCATTTGCATGGTTACTTACAAATAGAAAATAGAGTTTTGTGAACAAAAACACTTACTATCATATAACTTATGATGTTCCATATTTATTCCAACTTACTTTTCTAGATCCTTTTCAAATTATAATTTATATAAAACTTATAAATGCCAAGTTATCTTTGAGTATCATGATTCACAAATCTGTACTGCTTTGAAAAACACATCCAGACTTTAGGCAAATAAGTGATAGAGTTATCCTATTATCTGAAAAGCATGAAATCGTGTGTATGGAAAATTTGTCCCAGTAATTTAAAAATAATTAATAAGATTACGATGATGCAGCCATATATACACATTTACAACACATACTGCTAGTCCTGTTTTACATAAAGGAATGGAAATACAATAAATCATAATACATAATAAGGTTATAAAGAACAGGAAACACATTCAACATATCAAAACTGGCAAATAATACTTTAAAGGCTTTATCAGTAAGTATTATAAAATCATGTAAATTAAACAGATGCAGTTTCTTTATAAACACAAAATATTAAAACAACACTGTACATAAATTGTGTAATATACAATAAACTCAACTTTCACAATCGACCAGAAAGATCAGCCACCAACTACAACAAGTTCATGTAAGACAAATGATTTCTTCATGAACGTAAAATAATGTTACACACACCTAGACATTATAGATAAAGAACTTCCAATATCAGCAAGAAAACCACAAAGATAAGAATTTGACTATAACAGTAGGTTCACCTGATGACGAGGAAGAGCCATCTCCTGAAATGTAGTGGTCTGAGGAAGCAAAATGGCAATTGAAAAAGTTGAATAATTTGAAAATGGTAATTCACCACCATCGCCAATACCAATAACATTTAGAGATGAATAAAATAACTTGATAACATTCCTGCATGAAACATACAATGCAAGTCTTACATTTTATTTCAAACTAAGTATTTTGGTATTGCACCAAATAAGAATGAAAAAATATAGCATTATCAATGTGTACTAAATTTTGGTCAATCTAGATCTCTAGATGTCTGACATATTATGGCATAAAGATGGGTGTCTTCTGGGTTATCGTGCCATCTAGTCTGGTAAAAGTTTGTTTTTCTACCAGACTACATGGCACTACAACCCAGAAAACAGCCATCTTCATTCCCGCCACCATGAGAATCTCAAATCCTACTAAATTATGGCACACTTTCACTGAATTCAGGAAACATAAGGTATACCCAAAATACAAATGCACCATTCCTTCTCATGCACTATTCATATTCCAGTATATTTCCACAAAGTAAGTATACTTCTTTCAAAACATACCAAACTTCTATGGCATACACAGACTTCCTGCACACAACAAGAAACAAATATATAAATGGCAGCCATTTCCATATTATTATATACATTCAATTCTTGTTTCCCAGATTATAACTTCAAAAATGCAGAAACCTTATTTCTATGCTTTGAGCCAACATGTATCTGCAATTTACTTTTTTGTTTGTACCTACAAGGACAAAACTGACATTGAAACTGTGGTTCCATTCCACACTCAAGCTTTAAGTGTGCCAACATATTTCGCTTGTACTTATAATAATTTCCACAGTTGGGGCACTGAAAAACGCCTGGTCCATTTAATGATCCACTTGGTTGCAAAACATTAGCAACATTTCTTTCTGGAATTGTCATCTGCCCTGGTGACACTTCCACTGCTATGCTGTGGGTTTCCTTAATACCACCTTGCCGACCAAATTGGGGCAATTTTCTCCACGCTGCACTCCAAGGCTCTGAAAAGTAAGAAATATAAAGGTTAGAATAACAAGGATTTGTCTCTGAATAGTATATTACACTATTACGGTTAATAGCAAACATTTCCATGTGAAACACAGCTCATTAGTTGCATGATTAATGGAGGTGGTGGTGGGTTATAAACAACTATAAATTACAGACCAGATTAAGTAGTCAAAACGTGGGCATAGTATACTGACACATCCTTAAAGCATGAACAAAATTAAGGTGTAGTTTCAGGCAAATAGCTTTGTCATCAATGGTTAAAAATAGAAAACTTTAATGCCATTCAAAAGAAATCTACTAATACCCAAAACTGACCAGAACAGAAGTAACATACAGCTGATCTCCATGTGGTGATAAACAAAAAAATTCTGCCCGTACTGGGAATCAAACACCAGCCATCCAATCTGCAGCTAGTAACTTTATTGACTCAATTATCCCAAATCAAATGATTGTAAAATTGCTGCCTTCTGGCTTGTAATGTTATGTGGTCCAGTTACTAACTACCAGCTGCCTCTACCCTGAAGATGTTTCTTTGCAATGCTGCTAACCACCTAGAAGATCACACAGCATCAGAACCCAGAAGACAATGATCAACATCTTCACTGCCATGCAAACCTAAAAAATTGCACTAAGTTCTTGTATGTGGAGTGTGATAAACAAGAAACAACCCTCTGTTTGCCTTTAATACAAGTACTGCAATGCAGTAAACTGAAATGCGGCTGTCCACTTTTGCATAATATCCAAGTATCGTAGGTCTGGTGTTGAACCAAGATCTTTGATTTTCTGTGCTTAAATACTGTCTTCCCTCACAACAGGCAGTCAATCTGCAACTTATAAACAAGTAATAACATTTTAACTTGCCAAAAATTACTTGCTGCGCTTGAAACCAGAAATTTATGACAACCATTTTCCTTATTCAACACTGAAGTCTGGGTTCCTTGTCAAGTTCATAACTGTTTAAAATTAGACCCAGTTGCATCAAAGCCTATGTCATTAAGTCAGGGATTTTAACCTTCAAAAAAATAAATAACAAAATGTACAATGTCAAAAAAATCTGAAACTCTGTTCAGCTACACTGATGAATCACACAAATACATTATAAAAGTTCTTCCTGTGCCAGAAATTAAGGATAATAGATGACCACAAACTTCTACAACTGCCTGCATATGGGCATATGACTTTACAGTTTATATTTTCTAATTAGGAATATTCATAAAATTAATTCAGTGATTGATTCCTAGGTTCCTTAAGTGCTAGTTTAAAGGGATTGAGCGTAACATACCATCTTATTGCTGTAAGAAATGAAATAAAGAGTTTTAATGATCATATCTTCTGTTTTACACCACATTTATTTCTAAGGACAGAGTAAGATTGCAGATATATCTAGGCTTTCCTCTTTCTACTACATTACATACTATACCAAAACTAAACACTATTATGACTGAAAACTGCTACAATTGAATGGCAGATAAGAGGACAGGTGCATTTCTCAGTGAGATGGAGAGATAATCTTAAATGGTGAGAAGGGAAGAATCTGGAAAAAGCTGGTTGTGCCCAAATTCAAGATAAACTCACTGCACTTGCCTGGAGGGAGTGAAACAAACCAAAAAAATCTTGATGAGGGTAATGAGTAACCAAGCAAATATTCAAACCAAATACCTCCTGAATATAAGTTTATACAGCTAGTTACACCAAACTGCTAAAAAAAGTTTTAGTAAGTTTTACCAGGCACTTTTGACACTCACAAAGAACGCATTCAAACACAACCAGAAGTTAAAACTGCTTTTTATTGCCAAAAGAGAGCAAAAACAATAACCCAAGATGTAATACCAGCTGGACTGTGAAGAAAATCTTTACTATGAATATTTGTATAAAACATTTACATTAACATGTACATAAATAAATCAAGTTTGTTTCCTACTGAATCAGTACAATTTGTATAAATAAAAATTTCAAAGCACATGCAAACAGACAATGCTGAGAAATATATTAATTATCGCATTCATTGCATAATTCATAACTTTCTTTTCTCCCAAAAATTTCATTATCAGAAACTTGTATTTGTATTCATGCAAAATCATACAGCAGATCAAGTGGCATATGGTACAAAATTATTCTCCCCCAAACTGTGCTGAATATAATGCTGTCTCATGTTATCCCAAACAGATTTTCATGATTAAAATTTTCATACATATTTTCCTTTATAAATAAGCATAGGAGCTGAGAGAACTTGGTAGCATAGTGATTAGGCTATGAGCCAAAGGAAAGGTTTTTGATTCCCAGCAGGACCATGGGATTTTCTCCAAACTGGCTGTTCAGCCCACACAGTCTTCTATCCAACAGGTGCTAGGGTATCTTTTCTTAAGGGGCAAGTGACTAGTGCATTAACTTGACTACTCAACTCCATCTACTGACAAAGTTACGGAAACGTGGAACTATACATCCAACCACCAGAAATCTTCATGGAATGGTGCTTAGTTACAGCATTTTACAAAATAAAATGTGGGCATGCAAAATACACAAGATCATGAATTATGTGATAGAAATGACAGTGTTTTTTTAAATTACATCCCTGAACAACTTTTTGATAATATAATGAGCATATTACTCACTTACAAATGCAATGAAACATATAACATACCTTAACATACACAATCATAACTTACACATTGTTCTATTGAATGGAGACCGGCAATATGAATTTTCTGAAAGTTATTAATAATTTTTTTCTGAAAAATATCAAATAGAAAAGGTAACATTTTATACCATAATAAGTTATTCATTATGTAAAACTTTACTCTTTTAATAATTTCTAATTCGTTTCTCTAGAGACTGTAATTAAATAACAAACCATCAAATTTAATACACGTGAAACAGCAGTAAAAGTTTTAATCTAAAATCAGTCACTGAATCAAAAACGTTTCCTTAAACAAAGTAACAAGGTAATTAATTAGTTGTTATTAATTCTATACTGGCAGCAGGTACATGAGAAAAGTGGAAATTTATAGCAATGTTTATAAATAACATACATTTACAGCTATGGCATTTCGCTCAATTTAAAAATAATGATAAGTAAGATTTGCAATTTATATTATATCCTTATGAATGGCTCTAATATGTACTGCCAAGTGGTGGTTCTTCTTTGAGCGATGTGGGCAGTATGGGCACGAAAGTTGCGGTTCTTTCCCACACTCTATCTTCAAATGTGCAATCATGCTGCGTTTGTACCTGAAAAGCAAAAATTCTTATTCAATGATAAAGAAATGTAAACTAGAGGTAACAATGTCAAATTCAGTAAAGGAAAGAGTACTACTGCAGTATAGGGAGTAAGATGCAGAGGACATTAAATAATGCATTGCATTTAATCCCTGACCTTAAATTTTAATAAGAAGTATTTATACATCTCCTACAAAATGTTTATGAGACAACGGGTGAGTGGATTTCCTAAAGTATTAAATTTTCTTTCTGGAACCGTGCACCATGAAGGGGTATGAGACATGGGGAAAATTATTTATGCATCCTACTGTCTCACTAATTAATAATATTTGTGATGATGGTTACTCTATCCCATTTCATCCATAGTTCAACTTCATCCCCTATCTGTTTTAGCCTGATAAAAATCCGTGGCATATCAGCCCTCTGAGAGCCTAAGCTGACTAGCTGGCTGCCGGCCTCACGTTCACATACCTAAGCTGAGGTGAACGATCATCCAACCAGATATAGAGTGATGTGTGGTCAGCACGACAAACCCCCAGCCATTGCTAGTTTTCCTGACTGGATTACGCTACCCATTGTAGCTCCCCAATTTCTTCACGATGCTGGGTTGGCACCGGTCCCATACACTGGTCGAAAGCTCATGAGAAAATTTCTTCTCCCCCGAGACTCGAACCAGCGCACATTCTGTATCGCCGGTCCGAAGCATGATGCCTCAGACCGCGTGGCTACGGCGCGGGACGTTTTAGCCTGATAAGAGGCCACAGTATACAACAGAGGCAACCATAGCCAATCTGTATGTAGTGACAAAGAGAAGAACCTCAATGCCTATGCTGAGGTCTGAACCTCACTATCCAGCCCATGGAGACTCAGTTTACTAACTGATTCATCACAGGTAAAGGAGTAGCATCATAAATTAAACACAACAATTTTCACTACAAACTTCCATACTTTATACCTAATCTATTAGCTTGTAACATTTTTACTTATTGCATGGTTTATATAGATGCTCATAAATGTTTGCCAAATTTCAAATGATTATTCATTGGCTTATTTTAAGTAAAAAAATTTATATCAACATGGGTCAAAATCTTAACTGCTGTGAAGTCAGATAGACAGAAGAGGAGGAAACCTGAAGAAACATGCAGATGAAATAAAATTATTTTAAATTAAAAACAAATCAGCTACATAGGAATTGTATTCTACTCATATTTAATGTGCAATATAATACATATAACATATGTACTTAAGTGGCCTGCTGTTTAAAATTAACTCCTGCATTGGCTAAGCACAAACAAGTTCATTTTTAAAACAGCACATGTCACTTTCCATAATTTTTCATGATTGTTCTGTATAAGAGCAGCACAGTGTAAGAGTTCATCTCATATCTGTGATGTCAAGTCTGACAAATGGGATAGCCATCCATGCAGACCATCATTACCAACCTTACAATTTCCACAGCATTGATTAAAGTAATGTGTGTGCTATAAAAGTATGGTGGGAGATACCAGGCCAAAATGATAATGGAAATACATTTATCAAATAACTTTAATGGTTGAGATTTTGACCCATGGTGACATAATATTTTTCATTTAAAATAAGCCAATGAATAACCACCCAAAACTTGGCAGACTTTTTGTGGAACACCTTGTAAAGTACAGAATTAGACCAAGAATGTATATGCAAAATTGGAAAAGTTCTAGAAGAACATAGTCACTAACTGTTCAGCTTGGCTTGAGTAACCATGAAAGATTATATCTGGACAGCCAGGCATTAAACCAAGAAGTGAACCATGGACTTTTGAACTTGATGAGCGCTAACACAATAACATTCAGTAATTTATAATTGTTGAAACTATAAGATCCCAATTACAGCATACCTTTCCACTCTCATATGAATAATGTGACACTGATATTTTTACATCCTTGCAGCAAAATAAGAAATAAATTAACTCATTTAAGTTTTTTTCAGAATCTGTAAAATTTTGTAGAAAGAATACAGGCCTACTGTTGGAATGTAAAAATTAGTCTGACAATCTGAACAGTATTTAAGAAAATACCAGTGGAAGTTCAGATAATCGATATTAAAGATGGTTCCCCAACTGTGTTCATCCCTCAATTCAGAAACATGTTTCAATTCAATTGCATTTTAATTCAAACAAAAAGAAACAGATTTCAAAAAATTAAAGCCAAACATATCATATTATGCTAATTATATGTGTTAAACATACTTGTATATCTTGAAACACTGTGGGCAAGGAAACTCTCCAGGTCCTCTCATATTAGACTGTTGTTGCACCAAAGTATTTGGTAGGTATGGAATATTCATAGTTTCCATATTATTCTGTACTTGTATAGAATGGTAAAAGCTCTGTTGTGGCCATAAACTGTCACCTGTAATGATAAGGATAGTATCAGTATAAATGCCTTTCATTTTCCAAGCAACTAAGTTGAATTTTAACAACTTTACAGTCAAACCCAACTCTAAGGAATATACAAGAATTCCCAGGCTGCTGCTTAAAAAATGAGTAACATAAGACAAGATGCAAGATGTGGTAAAAATCAAAAGTTTATAACATCTGTTAACATACAAATGGATTAAATGCAACAGAAAACTAATCAATAAGCATCAGACAGATCAGATCATAACAAATTTAACAAAATCTGCCTCAACAGCTCATTCACGTCATTCACATGGAAAGGATCGGTAACGAACATGCACACTAACTAACTCATTCACTCGCGCGTGCACGCACGCACGCGCACACACATTTGGAAAATAAAACAATTCAATGGAAATAATGTACAGAAGCATACTATTAATATTATGGTTGAGTAGTAGTGGTGAGTACCTCAATGACCCCAAGAGCTATGCTGGTGGTAGCATAGCTACTGATAGGGCCTCCCTAGCCACATTGGTCGAGGGGGAGAGGTCAGACTAAGACAGGTACCCTGGTCCTCCAGGTCCGGGGTTGGTCGCAAGGCTAACAACCTTGCATCGTAAAAAAGGAAGATGTTTCGAAACCTCAATCAAAGCCTCGGAAAGACGGACCTAACAGAGGGCCGAACGGAAGAGGAGAATTGAGGAGGCCATGGACCGAATACAGACCAGAGAGCCATAGAAGAAGAAGAAGAAGAAGAAGAAGAAGAAGAAGAGAAACCAATACCCCCTCCCTTTTACATCATGGGAATGAACAATTCCTGATGAAGATTACCAATAATATAATATTAAATAATAATATAACATTGCTTCACAATAAATCCATCAACAACAGAAAAATAAACAATAAATATTAGTGACAGAGACTAACACTACGTCAGAAAAACCCAAAAAATTCAATATCAACAATACCAAAGCCCATCATTAGACACAATCCTGATCTAGATTAACAATGACAACAACAATAATAATACCAGCTGAAGCAACAGAAAAATGGTAATATCTCCAGAGGAGGAGCTTAAATTCCACTGAAAGAGCTTACAGTTTCCAAAAGATTGGAGTCTGGCTGGGATACAGAGTCAGTCTGGATACAGTGTTGAAGAAAAATACCTGCTGCTACCAGGGATGAAATCCTGGTTACCTATCTCATGGTCAATCACTTTACTGACTGAAGAATACATGCTAATCCGGAGTATAACACAAACATATACAATAATAAAGATGGTGACAGTTTTAAATCAAATTATATCTACTGAACTCAATACTGCAGTTTTTATGGCATTTTACATTCAAAATTACTGATATCCAGATCTTCAGTAATCCTTGTATGATTGTGCATGTACAAAAACCAGCAACTGACATAGCATACAACTTACAGGTAATGTTGAATTCTAAATTGTGCACTGAAATCTAAGAAATATAAATGAAACGCTATGAACAATTTTTAACAATTACATTATCATCAATATAATCATACAAAATAAATGGGCTTTCATTACATGTATTAACACTGTCTTCTGAAAAATTAAATACAAAATGAAAGGAGAACAGAAATAATATGTAAAAAATAAATCTTCCCATAGTATTGGTTAATGTGTATTGCAATACTCAATTCTACCTAATGGACAACCTCAAGTAGTCAAAACCTTCAAGCTGTATCATGTAGAATACACTAATGCAGTGTTGCAAGATCCTCCATGTTGTTTGAATCTCTCTTCTTGTAAATTCCATATCTTCGGGTCTATGAAAAATGCACTGAAGAGATCCAGATTCCAGACAGGAAAGCCTCATTTGGTTTTACTAACACACTGTTAAATTCTGAGTGAAAGACATTCGTTGTTTTGAGTCAAAGGGATGCTTATGAAGACGTTGTGTAACTGGGCCAAACAGATCTGTATATCACCCTCAGGTGAGTTTCTACTGAACTTTCATTATAAATCTCTACCACTTATTTATTCATATCATTCCATGAATCAAAGTAAACTTATGGACAAGAGGGTCATAATGTGAAAGAATATAAGAAGTAGTAATCCAGCAATTCCTTCTTTGGATAATTACATGATTTTTCAATTAATAACAATTTCAAGAGTTGGTTTTTACAGTGTTACTTAATACAGTAATTTCTACTTAACGCATTTCAGATGAGTTCTTTTTGAAGAATACATATACAACAATGGCCAAGAGAATGTTACACCTGACATTCAAATATTTTTAAAAATGTAACACATTTTATTGTAATAAAAATCTTGGACTGTAATAACAGTGTGCATTTAATCTTCAACACAAAAAAATACAAGTATAAATTTTCCAATTAACAGTTTCAATTTGTCAAAATATTCATAACTGCTCTCTGACTACAATGGAGAAGACGAGATGCAAGTACAGTAAATAAATGTAAATTCAAATTAAGACATGTTTATTGACAGTAATATTATTTGGTTCCCAGACACAAAATGAAATTCCATACACACAGTTTCCATAATTTTCTGAAGTAAAATGATGTCTAAATTTTTTTTCCACATATAATATGTCCCATCTCTCCATAGTTACTACCACTGTGATACGCGTAGTAAAGTATAATTCATTTGTAAATGTGTCACAGTACACTGCTTTCTCCATCCTGCAATATATTACAACACTGTTACCACTACAGCAATAATCTACTATAGACTGCTGATGCTTTAACTGAACATAACTCAACATAACATTAACTTGGGTATCATAACAAAACAAAAACAAAAAAGCAAAGAAGTAACAAACTAATATTTTTCTTCATGACGAATTCTAATATGTCTCTTGAGATCATACTTCCTTTTGCTACGATATGAGCAAAAGTGACACTTCAATTGTGGAAGCTGTCCACACTCAAAACGAAGATGAGCTAACATGTTTCTCCTGTTACGATATAACTTCCTGCAACTTGGACATGCGAAAAGACCAGGGTCTCCTCCAGGGACTCGTTCAATGTTAGCTGTGGCAGTGATAGACTTTGCAATATTGATGTGTCGTATTACACTCAAAGTCTCTGGATACACATGAGGATCCACTGAAGCATGCCATGTTTGTAGGAGACTCAATGAGCCAGTGCCTGCAAAAGGCAGAAAAAGACTGTAATACCTGTTCCAGGCACCGAGCATTGTAATAACACACAACACATTCTACCACTGTCCTGCAAATATCTCTTGGAATACATAATTGTCCACTATTTGAGTGGCCTGAGAAGGTGACTTAAAAGTATTAAATAAACCAAACTTTCCATTGCAATCTACCATTTTTGATAATTGATTTCATCAGTTCATAAGGGAGACTGGAAATGAATACAGAATCTTAGTGGGGAGACTTGTTGCAAAACAGATATTTGGACAACCAAAAAGTTTATTAAATAACAAAATTAAAGTGGATTTTGAGGAAATGTAACACACTATTTATTGTGGTCATATTATTTAACACCAAAGGAAATGAATGGATGATTACACATTGCAAAATAAAAATATGGGCAAGTGATCATGGCCTTTTTCAAGGTACTGTCATTATTTTCCTGGAATTATAAGAAAACCATAAAAATTCTCAGGATAGTCAGTACTCAATCAAAATGGCAAACATATTTGTATTTTGTAAAGGTTATGGTGGGCAGACAGGGTATACCACCTCACTTCACTAACTCATTAGTAGTAAATATAAACAATTTCATGGAACTAAAAATAATAAAAGGAAAACAAAAAATGTACAATGAACATTCACAGCAGCTAATACCTACACATACTGAGTTCTGTCATAAGACCTTCTTCTCCAATGTCCACTAATAAATAAAATTCTTCCATAAGTAAAACAAAATCTACTGGAATAAGAAATGTCAGTTACAACAGAAGGAGTTACATAAGCAAATATGACTTTTATATTCCACAATTTTACTTAACAACATTTGTATAGGCAATAATGAATACATACTTCATGGTGTCAATCAGCTAATATACAAATCCATATTTTATTGAACACTACAGCATAGTAGCATGCAATCACAGGTCAACATTAGATGAGACCAATGTGTTCCAACATAATATGAATTTACCCACTCACTTACTCACTAAATAGCAAACAAAAATTTCACAGTATTGATCACTCAAATAATTGTCAAACATCTTTATTGACTTTAATTGGTTAGCACCAAGTGTTACTTCAGTTCAAACAGTGATAAATTCATGATTCACCACAAGGCATGGAACACTGCAATCCTGAACAAAAACTCAAAGCACTTGATACTAATTATCTTCTTTTTCTGTTTATGTAATATAAGTTCAGATAATTGAACAGGGATGGAACAAATACAGAAACTGCATGGAAATCACCATATACATTTTAATACTAATTTTAATTATTTTTAATTAATAGATACTGATCCTAACCTCAAATCACACGGTTAAAATCTCAGACAATTACTGTATTTTATACACACTGAACTCTCTTAACAGGTATATGAGGAATAATGAGTATGTATTAGAAATGTTTTCCAACAAAGCATGTAAAACATTTTTTGATGCAATTCATATCTGCATTTATCATCACAAATCACATGTTTGATGCATGTAACAATGCAATGTCACATGACCATTCAAACCAACATTTGACAAGCCTCTGCACAGCACAATCATAATGTTAATAAATTACTATACTATACTATTAGTGTAGTAAACAATGCCAAAATAAATAATACTTCTTTCTCGTGAGTTTTTAATACGCTGGCATATGTTGATGAGGGGGTGGGAGAATTTGAGGCGTGGGGATCACAGAAGAGTTATAAATGTTGAATACAGAAGCTCACCTACAACATGCATTTGAAATTTCCTGCATATCATAAGGAATAAAGTTAATCTATATTTATCTCTGAAATATACACTCCGACTTTCCAAAAAATAAGCAGTCATGTCAGATGGGATTTACACAGTCAATTTAATTCATACAAGGAACCAAGTTGTGCCAATATTGATATCACATAAAACCTGCCTGAGTCATATAAAGTTAAAAGGCATACAACTTAAGGAACTACACAGCAACCTTATAGTTGAATGTAAATAACTACACAAGCTAAAAATGGTTGTTTTAACTTTTCAGTGACATAATGGTTTTTATTAAAAAGAAAAAAAATTCCACTTTGTGTATGACTTAATAAACATGTACAATTGTTGATGAAAGACTCTCGGGCTACAAGCTGTGTGAGGTGGCTGAATGGTGAATACACACACCATATCCTGTGCCACCTGATGCGGCTTGTAGCCCAAGAGTCTTTCATCAACCTCAGTCGCCGCAAAATCTTCACTTTATGTACAATTGTTGTATCTAAGTAACTCTTAGTACTCTTAACATATTTGTTATATATTGGGTAACTTTCAACTTTTCTGTCAGGATTCAGGAGAGAAGCATGCAATGCCATTCATTCTACACACTTGAAGGTCTAACCAATGAAGGCTGAGTTATTTAAGTTCTGTCTCAATAACATACTAATGTGTATGCTTCAGAGTTTATATTTTTAAACCTGTACCAATTTGAATATTCTGCCTTCTATCAGTAACTTTTGTAAAACAGACAGTTTAGTTCAATATAGTTTTCATTAGACGTATAAGTAATTTTTATTCACTTAATGAATTGGACTAAGTGTCAAATTTTACATTAAATACATTACGTCTTCAGTTAACAATAATGAGAAAAAAAATAAAAATTGAAATGAAACATGTTACAAAAAAAATGTTTTGGTCAAAAATGCTTCCTCTCTCCAAGAAATCTCTCATGGGAGAATACTCAGGAGGTTATAAATGAGGTTTCTAGTGTAGTCTACTACAGAAATTCCAAACAATCTTCCTTTTTCGAATTTTACCACTGAAATAAAAAGGAGTACCATGCTGATTTGTTCATACACATGCTGAAATCACTGAATCAGTACTGACATTCCTATCTAAAACTAATGCATCGGCATCTTCCAATTCTCATAAGATTAAGTACGTAATATGTCTAATAGCAGTACATACAATCTTATCACTACATGTCACAGAAAATGGCTTTCATTCTAAAACAGAGCTAATTCTGTTTATTCAGAATCACATTAGTAACAATATTATTCACTAAGTACTTTAGAGACTAGATTTTAAAAAATAGCAATGGCAAGTGTTCTCTTTAAACATTCCTTTAAACAACATACATGGATAGACTTTCAAAGTCTTTCTTTGGTTGAAGTATAAAACAAAGAACTATCTTAATTGGTTTTAAGACCATAGAAGTGTGATAACAAATACATAATTAATAATGGTATAAGAAATATCTTCCTTCTCGAAGGTATCGCCACCTTGTCGAAGGCAATCTGCCGGGTGAGGAGGCTTGCGTGCTCAAATGACCCTTAGGGCTATGCCGGCCTGAGCTTCGGCTCATGGTAGGGTCACCCAAGCCGGACAGGTCTAAGGAGATGCGCTAGACTAAGAGTGATACCCTGGTCCTCCAGGTTGGGGGTTGGGTGTAGGGCTAACAACCTTTCACCTTTAAAAAAAGATGTGTTACGAAAAAATCAACCAAGCCTCGGATCAGGACGGACTCTTTGGCACGACCACAGCAATTGAAAAAGGACATGAGAATTGTGAGGGTGATTAAGTCGAGAAGAGTGAGATGGGCGGGACATGTAGCGCGCATGGATGGGACAAGAGGTGTGCACCGGGTACTGGTTGGGAAACCTGAAGGGAAGAGACCGCTGGGGAGACCTAGACGTAGATGGGAGGATAATCTCAGGCGGGATCTATGGGAGATAGGAGTTGAAGGAAACTGGATTTTGTTGGCCCAGGACAGGGTCTGGTGGAGGGCTTTGGTTAATTCGGTGATGAACCTTCGGGTTCGGTAAGCCATCTAGTTAGTTAGTTAGTTATAAGAAATATCTTATGAGAATGCCACATAAAATATATTCATTACCTTCTTTTCATGGGTATTTACTCACTGCCAGAAGTAGGTGAAGGTGTTAAGCAGACATCCTACATAAACTGTGTTACACCTACTCAAATATGTGAAGTTAAAGCACAATTTAAATACAGAATATTATTTAGAAGGACAGCTGTATTTGCAATATAAAAATTTCAAGTGCAAGCAATTTCACCATACATACATGACATTGAAAATATAGTCCCTTCTCTTGAAAAGTTAGGCAATCCTTTATGTAGACATTTTTAAACTGAATTTAAAAATCATAATGCTATTAATATTGTAAGGATAAGTTATTAATTCAACAATATAAATGTTAAGATAAGCAAGTATTTTACTTTTAATAAAAATTAGTGATTAATGAAAAGGTTGTTCATATTGCAATTTTTAGGGCTACTTTTCATTAGCTGCTTCATTCTAAAAATATATATTTCAGAAACCAAATTTTCTCATGCTCTGAATATACGAGGGTCGCTCATTAAGTAATGCCCCACATTTTTTTCCTCAGAACATATTTATTCAAGATGGCTCAAATTTAGTGACAATATAAATCAATGTTTCCTTTACACATACTATTTTTCCACATAGTCCCCATCAACTTGTACGGTTTTACGCCAGCGTGGAACAAGTGCATGCATGCCTTGCCGGTACCAGCTCTTGTCCTGTGCACGTAGCCATGTCCTCACTGCTTGAATCACGCTCTCGTCATCTTCAAATCTTGTTCCGCGGATAGCATCTTTAAGTGGCCCAAAGAGATGGAAGTCGGAGGGTGCCAGATCTGGACTGTAGGGTGGATGGGGTAGCACCGTCCAACCCAATTTGGTGATTTCTTCCCGGGTTCTCAGACTTGTGTGAGGGCGTGCATTGTCGTGCAGGAGCAAAATTTCTGCTGGATGCTTGTGAGGCCGAACTCGTCGAAAACGCTTCTTGAGGGTTTTCAGGGTCCTGATGTACGCGTCTGAATTGATGGTCGCACCTCTTGGCATCACATCCACAAGAATGACCCCATCACTGTCCCAAAAGACAGTCATCATGACTTTTCCGGCGGAGGGAGTTGACTTGAATTTCTTCTTTCTCGGTGATAGAGGATGATGCCGCTCCATTGACTGCCTTTTTGTCTCTGGCTCAAAGTGGTGTATCCAGGTTTCGTCACCTGTAATGATCCGGGACAGAAAGACCTCTCCCTCAGCATCAAAACGCTCCAACAATTCAGAAGAAATCGTTTTCCTTTGAATCCTGTGGTCTGCTGTGAGACTTCGTGGAACCCATCTTGCGCACACCTTCGAATATGCGAGAGCCTGGATAATTGCAATCACACTTCCATTGCTGACTGAAAGCTGTTGGGCCAATTGTCGAGTTGTGATGCGCCGATCCTCACGAATAATGGCATCCGCGCGGTTCAACATGTCTGGAGTGGTGGCTGTGGCAGGACGCCCAGAGCGCGGCAGATCACGGAGCTCGGTTTCTTCACTTCCTGAAGCTTTAACTCTCTTAGCCCAGCGACCAACGGTGCTCCTATCGACTGCACAGCTTCCATACACAGCACACAAACGTTTATGAATGTTCACCACCGTTTCTTTTTCAGCAACAAGGAATTCAATTACAGCTCGTTGCTTGTAACGAGAGTCGTTCACAGACGCCATTTTAACAGTTCACTACAGCTCCGCTATCGGTTGGAATCATTTGAAACTCCGTACACGAACGCGGGAAACATCAAATCTCAAGCATGTAAAAGTACACTTTTCTATCTTCATTATTGGCTGAGAAAAAAAATGTGGGGCATTACTTAATGAGCGACCCTCGTATTTATCATTTAACAATGCCAGTTTATAGTTTATGGTTAATTCGGTGATGAACCTTAGGGTTCGGTAAGCCATCTAGTTAGTTAGTTAGTTAGCTTATAGTTTATAGTCTTTGCACATTGAAAATTTGAATTACCATAGAGAAGTTGTTTTAAAAACACATGTTGAAAGGGTTAATGGTTTGTGATAACAAGCCACAACTGGTTCATTCAGTTCAAGAATTGCTAAGGTACAAGACATCAGATAAAAATGCATGAGTAATCAAACAAGAGAAATATCTGTTCACAAACATTTTTCACTTGAACAATATAATAAAAATTAAATAAAACTCCAGAATCACAATAGTCTTTTTTTTAAGGAAATCCACAGAGTACAAGATTGGCATGAGAGTTGTAGTAACACTGTTTGAATGTGTGATTTTATTAGTAATAAAAACATTATGTTGTTCTAAAATGTAACATCCAAAATATCTGTAAAGGTTATGCTTAATGCTGTGCATAAATGTAATATATACACAATACCTTCTTACTGTTGTTCAGATGAAAGTCAGTTTAAGATTTCTGCATTATAACAGTCACAAAATGTTATTACAAGTGCCCATATAAATAGGCACTCCATAACAAAGAAAGACATTCCAACTTACTAATAACCAGAATTAGAAGGAAACTGTAAATAATCAGACTTATACAAGTATTGATGTCGCTTTGCAATATGACGAGTTAGGTGACCCTTTTGTTTAGTCTTATATGGACAATAAGAACAATGAAACTGTGGGGCTTTGCCACATTCTAATCTTACATGCCTCTGGAGGTTACTTTTCCAGTTATATACTTTGTTACAACGTGGACAAGAGAATGCTTTCTGCTTAGCTCTGGAGGTAGTGTTGTGTTTCATGTGAACAGACTGCAATTCCCATTCTGTCTGGCAGAAATGTTGTATCTGCTGTTCTTGCAGACTGGTAGACCAAGTATCAGGAGTACCTGTAAAGTACCAGGAAAGACAAGTGTCATTTCTAAAGCCAACTATATGTCTCTGATGTCTGCCGGCAACACTGTCACTAATCACACTCACAAAATTACTAAGATAGCAAAATGTGAAAGTATGCAGCAGAACAATCCTGATTCTTTTTAAGGAAATGTCTCTACATTTTTCTGGAGAGACAGATAGCTTGGATAGACTAAAATGACAGTCCTGCAAGATACAAATGATGTTATATAAATTTCAGATTCAGATTCTGATCCCTGTATAATAGCACTGTCAGTAAAGAAATCCAGCGAATCAACTGTTATACACAGTTATGACAGAAATAAAACAATCTTAAATATTAACTTCATAGAGGGATTCATTCACTACATAGTTCTGGGAACAGAACCACGGGGCTCATAGTCTACAACAGATTATGCTGTTGACTTAGGTTTGAGGCTTCTGCATAAATAACTGCATAACAGAGAATCAGGCAGTAGTTTGTTGCACTCATATTTGGAGGTCCTTAGTTCAAACCTGGATCAAAATTTCAGGTATCGTGACTAACGTTAACATTGTTTCACTCAGTTACTCCATGTAAATGACTGGAAAGTGACTTAAAATGTGTGACTGACAATCTTTCAACATCCTTAAAAATTCTCCATTACCATGATCACTTTCATCTCCCTATAACCTAAGCAGTTGACACAGTTAATAAATAAACCAAGAAACAATAAATTCATTCACTGCTAATATTATATCATAAAGAGTTCTTACTTCACACTATCCAGTCCTCATTCATTCATTCATTCATTAGAACCTTGTCATAACCTCCTGGTATTGGTGCCAACAGCTCCAGTAATGACCAACTTGACCTACCTGACTTTGCCTGTCTTGGTAATGGTGAAGGAGTCCATTTTGAGGTAGGGACTCTAGTACAGAAGTCTCAAGTATTCCTGATAGCAGGATGTTGTAAAGGATAATGGTTGACAGAGGGGATCTGTGGTTTAATGAGAGCTCCAAATCATAGAGGAGGCCTGGTATACATCACTTTTATAAAGTTCCATCAACAGCAAACACAGGGGAATAGGAAGGCATATGGTAGAGACCACACTGAAATCAGTTGGTCTAAAACATGAGACCTGTGGTACAGAAGTCCAGTAAATTATAACTGGGCCACTGTCATAATCTTTATTGTGACCTCATTACTTTTAACAGCATTCAGAACAAAACAGAAAAAAACAAACCACATATACACACAAATATTGCCATAACATTTGCTACTTCCACAGCAGCCACTAAGTAAAAGTGCAACATTAAGCAAGACAAAATAAAGATTTTGTGTTCCTTGCCTCGTCAATTGCCAGCATATGAAATCTGGCAGTATTCAAGAACATCTCTATGTCGAGTTGTTACATGACGCTGGAGGTGGTTTTTGTGTTTAGTCATATATGGACAATATGAACACTGGAACTGTGGTTCCTTGCCACATTCCAATCTCATGTGTCGCAGCAGATTGCCTCTCCAGTTGTACACTTTGCCACATCTGGTGCATGGAAAGGATCCAGGCCCTACCGATGAGGAACTACTGTGTTGAGCATCTCTTTTCTGGTAATGCCCACTACTTCTAGCCATAAAGCGTGGAGATACAAATTGATCACTGCCAAACTCCTGTTTTATAAGAACAGGCTGTAACCAGTGCTGGTGAAATCCAACAGTCACTGAAAGGGAAAAAATGTAATTAGATAAAATATTGTTTATTTTATGTTCTAGTTCACAATTTCTTTGCATAATTTACACCATAAACTAAAGGTTCTCAACCTCAGATAACAACTCTAATTTTTGTTTTAAACAAAAACTGCAAATAATCATTAGAATAGAAGATTTCTGTCTTCTGGGTTGTTGTGCTGTGTAGTCTGGTCGATGTTAACCAACGTTTCAGAGGTCATACTGCCTCCATCATCAGGGCGCCCTGATGACGGAGGCAGTATGACCTCTGAAACGTTGGTAAACATCTACCATACTACGCAGCGCAACAACCCAGAAGACAGAAATCTTCATACTCACCGCTGTAAAAACCTCAAATCTTACAATCATTAGAATATTTATTTTAATGTCAAAAAGGTTGATCCTGAAGGTCATGCCATGTTGTTGGTCAATTTAAAGTAACAGCAAAAAACTGCTCAGAACCACTAATTTAAGCCACCAGGCAGAGACAGACAGGAAGACTAATCTCCTTCCAGATATCAGAACAGGACCAATGTGACCAGATACAAAATACAAAAAATGTAGTATTCAATGATGAATACTTCTTTCTACACAACATAATATAAAACCTATAATATAACAGTAAAAAATATAGGGAAGAAAATGTACTGTCCTATTACTTTCTATGAGATTAATGTAGATACCGATACGTTACAAAACTGTAACGATTAGTAAATAAGTTTCCGTCTTTTTAAACTAAAGAGGAAATATTAATGGCCAGAAAAAAATATTAAAGGTTTTTAATTCTAGGGAGAAAAACATAGGCAGTTTCTACCATATTTTATTGGCATCATGTCATGTGATCAGACGATGAAATAAACTTAATGAGACAGAAAACATTACATTGATAATATGCTTAAAAATATATATTTAATAATGAAAAATAGGCTATAAGTATTACTTGCTTGAAAGTATTGATTGGCTGAGATAAGTATGCATTAGGAATTATCATAACACATGCATGTCTCATGCTAGTTCAATACATGAGACTTAGTAAGAATCAGCAATATTTTATACATTTAAACATCTACGGAATTGAATACTAACATAAAATATTAAATCTTGGAATGTTTCATTGACATACCAAAAGAAAATTATTATTTTTATAAAGTGATTTAAGGTTACTACACCAAATTGGATCACAATCACCAAATTCACAAATTAAAAAATATCTGCTAAGGAATGAACCTATCCCACAATTTATGAACTTTCACTACAATTAACCATGTAAATTTATACCTGTTTTTCAACTTTGGAACATTATTTTCAATACAACAAAGAACCAACCTTCATCTGGAGGTTAAGAATGCTCTTTGTAAATAATGAATGTAGAGGAATATAGAAAGTTCTGATGTTTATATTGTAACTACTGAAACTCATATGCAATGTAAACATTTGATTTAACATTTCAGTAGTGCTTTACAGGGTTCAATAGGTAATACCTATCATATACTGTTGTTATTTTTATGGCTGTACAGTATTCTGACATCTGTAAGAAAAATATTAGGTTATTTTCCTGGGAGTTAGGAACCAATCCAAATTTTTTACACTATAAGTAATGGGAATTCCATTTTTATTTATAAATTTTCACCATGTGAAGTTTTCATCAGACAAATTACACTCATAAATAGATAAATGGGTGGAAATTAAGTCTTAGAGAGGAGAGGGGGGCAAAATAGGTAATCACATGTTTACACTAAGAAACATTTTTCATAAATACAAGTACTGCAAATGTATGATTGTAAACAAACAAAACTGTATATAGACTGGACAAGACATACTATAGTTAGGTGTTGGTGTTATTCTGTCTTGTACCATCCCAAGGATTATATACATATGCTTTGTTGCTTGTCACATGGGAATACATTGCACACAAGTTTTAAGTTTTAATGAAAACTAAGGTATTAAGTGAATTTGTAAGTACCTTGTATTATTATTTATACTTATGGTATACTGACATTCATAACCACTAGACTTGTTCAAAGTAGAAAAGACTAACATTCATAAGAGCAAAACCTCATTTGTTGAATCAGAATAATTAATATATCATACTGCAGCTAGGTTGCAGATGTTACAACTGAAACATTGTTTTAAACACAACTATAACTCTTTTTAAATATATATAAATAGACCATACCTTCAAAAGAAATAATACAGTTTACTGAATTTCAACACGATGATGTCAACACTATCATGTAAAATAGGACATGATTTGTATGACATACATATTTAATACATTTTCTACTTCATCCATTTTAACAACTAAAAATACAATATAAATCTGGTGATTCTGGGATTTCAAAATGAACTCCAATCAAACCTACTCACACTGAGATTTAGTCATTATACATGTCTTGTGTAGTGAGGAAATATTAAACTTTGACCTTAAAGTTAAAGGTCTGTCCTGTCATATCTACAGCAATGTGGTGCTTAAATGTTACAACCTTGTATTCTGATAAAGATAAATGAATGTAATATATACACTACTACGATACAATTAAGTTTAATAAAGTATACAGTACATAGGTCTATAGTTTCTTCCAAATATGAACAATAAATAATACGGCTGTATTGTGCTGCCTGCATTATCAGGATGATGACAGCCCTGATGATGGAGGCAGCAAGAACCTCTGAAACGTTGGTAAACTTCTATCAGATTACATGGTGCAACAATCCAGAAGACAGCCATCTTCAGACTCAACACCATGAAAACATAAAATCCTACTTAGATATAAAGAAGACAGAAGGTTGATTTGGCCCTGTGTCCTATTGCTGAACCTCATCCTGGACAAAGTAAAAGGCCAAACAACCACCACATGACTGACTCAGACCTTTTTGGACAGTTTTCCTCATTTTCTTAACTAAATCCAGCTGCCAGTGCATGCAATGTGCCTGTTAACTCTGAGAAATACTGGTTTAAAAATTTATTTGGCAAAAGTTTATGTCAAAATACCATTATAACATGTACATCTTTTTGGATCACATGCATTCAACTAAAGATGGTAGTATTTGTAAATAAATGTGTCAAACACTGAAAACAACTGAACAGTGTTTTTATAGCGAAACCACATAACCTGAAGAAACTAACATTGCCATATCTAATGAAACAAAACATAATAAATTTAAGATACCATTTGTAAGGCTTGAAGTTCTCATGGTGGTGAAAATGTTTGTTGTTCTTCTGAGTTGTGACACCATATTGAATCATAAATAGATACAAGCACATTGGAGAAACACTGATATCCACCTACACATTCAAATATCGCCACAACCCAGAAGAATAACATTCATGACCATGTTTCACATACATGCATCTATTTAGAGGAATGTATGTTCTCTATATGCCGTTGCATACTGCTTTTGTGTTTCATCTGGCATCGACAGTATGGACATTGAAACTGGGGCTCTTTGCCACACTCAACTTTCAGATGTCGCAACAAGTTTGTGCGATATCGGTATACTTTCCTGCACTGGGGACAAGGAAATGCACCTGGAAATTTATATGTATTAATATATCTTGTACGTGGTTGTACAGATTGTTGGTTAGGGCCTCTCAGGACATGGTCTTCCATCAAGTTTTGTATGTTCTTAGTAGTAAGAGACACCTGCAAGCTGTTCACAGGATGTTGCTTGGTGAAGCTGACACTGCTCTGCTCACCTTCATGATGTAATGTAACAAAATCTTTTTTATATAACTGACAGCCACTTCTCAATGTTACTGATGTAGAAAGCTGAACAGGATCTTGCCTTATACCAGTTATATTTTCAAATTCCTGATAATTGATCCATGAATCAGCAACCTCTGTAAGACAAACATATGACACTTTTGTTACAATACTTTTCATGGTATTGTACAATTTTTTCTTACTATCAGAGCACTGTAGAACAATAATTTATAAAACATCAACTCTTTCAGCACTCTGACATGCCAGTGAAGCCTCAATCACAACTGTCAAAATAAAATTCATAAGATGGATTTAAAAATGTATTTAGAGAAGGAACCAAGACATTTTGGAATAATTAAAGACTAATCCAATATTAAGAAGCATGTTCCGTGGCGTAACAGCTCCAGAGAGCCAAAGCCGACTAGCTTGACTGCTGGTCTCACGTTCACATGCCTAAGCAGAGGTGAACGATCATCCAACCAGATATAGGGTGACATGTGGTCAGCACGACAAACCTCCAGTCATTGCTAGTTTTCATGACCGGATTACGCTACTCATTGTAGCTCCCCAATTTCCTCACGATGCTGGGTTGGCACCGGTCCCATCCACTGGTCGAAAATCTCATGAGAAATTTCTTTCACCGAGACTCGAACCAGCGCGCATTCCGTATCACCGTTCCGAAGCAAGATACCTCAGACTGCGAGGCTACGGCACGGGACAAGAAGCATGTTAGATTACTATAATTAACAGACTGATGATGTTGACAGAAAGAGACTGAGAGAGATTTCTCAAATTAATGATTAAGTACAGAGCAACTGGTACCAAAAACTAAAGAGACTCTCACACATTTGAGACCAGATTGGGGCAATATCCTTGACTGTTTTATGACTTCATACAATATTAACACAGCATACAGCCATATTTCAGTATATTAAATAACACACAGGCTGACAAATACAAGAATATCAAGCCCACTGATAATACCTTAGTTAAAACACAAATATAGCAACTATGGTTGAAGTCACAAGCATAAAACAGTGGAAATTAATTAAATATGTGTACAGGTAGCCCTCGATTTGCGCCGGTTCAATTTGTGCCGATTCAGAATAACGCCGATTTTGAGTCAAAAAGTGAAAAAAAAGTATATTTTACTATTATTTATAACGTTTTACAACGTTTCACGTACTGATTCTTATACTAAATCGTAATTCTTACATCGCTAATTTTGAATAAAAGTTATAAATACAGTCACCTCTACAATTACGTATGTTTCGTTAACGGGAATTTGCTCCAATGAAATCGATGAATCGGTAAAAGCTGTTTGTGAAATGCAAACTTTTGCATATGCGAGTTTGCTCTTGTGCAATTTCATTCCTGGCGCTTTAAAATTACAAAGGACTAATTTAATCTCTGCGGGGGTACCGGGGTTATTTTATAAGCGATTTTCAATGGGTCGGCGTCTTACATAAATGTAGCTATCGCATAACAGCGGAGATGACTGTACACATCAGTCACATGAAAGAATCACAGTCAATCGTGGGGACCAACGAATTGCCGATTGTAAGTGTATAAAATATATTTTTTAAATTCCCTTTATTTTATTTACGTTATTTCAGAGCTTTAGATGCAATGCCACTATATTACTCGTCAATGTTTGGGTGCTGGGAACGCATGTCATTGACTTCCCATTGTTTTACATTATAAAAGAGTTTCAATTTACGCCGGTTCCGTTTACGCCGGTTCGTCCAGGAACGCATCCCGTCGTAAATCGAGGGCTACCTGTAGACTTCTTTATTTTAATATATTTCTTCGCATGTATTCTATGGACACAAGGATATTGTAGGTATAAAATAACATGAAAGCAAGCAAATAACAACCATTAAATCCTCTGACCTCCCACTGAATATATCTCAGTGAGTTCCTTTTAATCTGATTGAAAGGCATACATGGGGAGGTCAGAAACCTTCAAAATCATACCGTAATTACAATTTGCATGTACCAAAGTTTCATTTACAAAATGATTGGATGAAAGAAAAGGTAAAGATTGTTAGCTTCAGTTCCTAAAAAGCTGAAAATTTCTTCACCAGTTGTATCACACAAAGGATTCTCCCCAATGGAATGTGTTGAAGGTAATACTCCCCCTGTTTGTAAGCACAACACCACAAAGTTGTACAAAGAATGTTAAGGTCAAGTTCAATGCACCATACACTCCAGCACTACAAAGAGGTTGAGTGATCACCTTCACAATGTGGCCACTTTATATATGCCTTGAGAGACTTCCAGACCCCGCTGGATAAAAGGTGGGGTGAACCATAAAGCAAATTCAGACATGATGATAGAGTTTTAGCCAGAAATCCACCTCCAGCTATATTAAGCCTACAGACAATCACTTCAATGTCTGAGTTATCAAAACAAATGGGCAAACCAAAATATAATCCAAATGTCTGGAGAAGCAAAAATACTGAAGTTACTAGAATAAAAAACAAACATTAATTTCTAAAGTTTACCCCTTTCAGGTCTCTGACTCAGGACACAACATTCATTCTCAGTGACGGACGGAATCCAACATCTGATTAAAAATGAGCTCATCTTCTTCCATGCTAATGTGAATTTAAAAAAAAAGGGGGGAAAAAGAAAGAAAAAGAAAGAAATAAAGAAAGAAAGAAAGAAAGAAAGACTTTTATAAACATAATCAGAAATTAATTTAACTGTTTCAACTAACTCCTAGTAAGACTATTTTAGCTGAACACTTCTCCTCCTAATGGATAAATGAGTCTTATAATCCTCTTTCACAGTAGTATTACTTTATAAATAATTTTCTTACACTTCACTTCATGTTTATTAAATAAAATCATAACCAATTACAAGATATTTTACAATGAACACTCCAATCGAGGAAAAAATTACATTTGTAAACCACTGCCTATGTAATTAACAATGTCATCACATCACACATCATCCTTGTACTTACGTACTCAACCCTGAAATGTTACAGAAGCACGTGAATTTCTCCAGTAAAGTATGTGATTAATACTTGATCACAAAAACTTCAAAGGTTTAAACAGGATGTTATAATATAACTTACATCTTTTATACCCATTACAAAATAAAAATACCACACACTTCTCAGCATACTGCAGTTCTATGGCCATCATTTGGAGAAACATATAATATTCTGTTGTTAAACTCTGCAGTTCTGTAAAGGATAGATATATGCTACTTTCTCATTGTGATGTATCTTCAAAATAAGATTTGATGGGTATCCAGTGTACCTTGTGTGTATTGTCTGGTGTATCTGTGAATGGACACTACAAAATACAATACACTATCACAACACAGAGAAAAACCTGCACAGAACAATACAGTTTAACAACAGAATGTAATACCTACATCCAAACACACCCACACACACACAGCAATGACATATGACCGCTACTTAATAAACATAAGAAAGTTTATAAATACAATATAATTTTAATTTCAAGGATAAGAAGCAACATATACTATTACTGCATTAACTTTTATACCAGAATAATGCAGGACTGTCAGGGACCAAATAATAAACTAAACAGTTTGAAATATGTTTCCCAATATTGTACAATAAAATAAATGTATGAATCTATAAAGTTTTACAACTTCTAGTTGTTGTGGGGGGATGAAGAATATACTGTCTTTATTATTACAACCATCAATCAATGTGCTTCCCTTAATGTGAGAGAAAAGTTTTAAAAACAGGTATAGTTATAACACTGCATATTTTAATCTTTGTTTTTAGAAAGAAGACTAGAATACAAAAGATTCTGAACTGAATGGCAGCAAGCATTCTCTGAATTTAATCTGCTCTTAATTGCTTCATAAATGTGATTTTGATTTGTTACTGTCATTCCCAAGTATCTGAATTTTAAATCAATTTTGAAGAGGACACATATTTCAAGCACTGTAATTTAAACAGCCTGAATTCAAAGCTTAAAATCTGACTGACTTAGAAACTATTCTGTTACAATGCAGAAAATCTAGTTCCGTATGACATGTCTTCTGGCAATGTGTCTAGTGAGACTACTCTTCCGTTTGGTAATATATGAGCAATATGGACACTGAATCTGGGGTCTCTTGCCACATTCTAGTCTCAAATGTCTGAGAAGGTTTGCCCTCGATGAATAAATCTTGCCACAGTTAGTACAGACATGGATTTTGGACACTGTGCCTTCATGCCCTTGAACTATCTTCAACTGCTCAGCATGATGAACTTTCTGGTTTGAAGAATGAGATGGAATTTCAAAGAAACCAATATCTGAAAAGAAAGCGTCAAAATTAACATTTATTAGAACAAGATATCAAACGTAATTTCATAAATCTGCATGACAAACTGATGAATATTTTCTTCAATGTGCCAAATAGATGGCAGAAATAATTTAATGGAACGTAAATTCAATTCAATATGCATAACTGCATGTTATAATTATTTAAAATATGTTCCTGCAACAACAGATACAATATTCACCACACTATAATGTTCTGAAAATTATCAATACAGGATGAAATTTTTCTTTTCAGATGAAG
The DNA here is from genome assembly GCF_977971745.1 of Zootermopsis nevadensis. Classification (NCBI taxonomy): domain Eukaryota; kingdom Metazoa; phylum Arthropoda; class Insecta; order Blattodea; family Termopsidae; genus Zootermopsis; species Zootermopsis nevadensis. The sequence goes on from NW_028259160.1 coordinate 4,297,005, forward strand.
GCCAAGGATTTTCTTCAGAGTTAAATGTTACATTAAAAAATCCCTTCTTGATTAACATAAATATTACAATTAAAATTAACTTAATCATGTTAAAAATATTATTTGATTAATGCAAAAGTTAGTATTCCTAACGCTGGCATTCTACAATATGTATTCAGACCTTGAGTTCAGTATACATAAACCTTATAAGAAGCACTCATACAAATTTCTACATATTTATTGGCCAAGAACGGTGCTACCCATACAGGGGCTAAACAGTTTGCTACATTTCACTACAGTCTTGCTGGAATTTAAAGATTTGACAACATTGCTACATTATCATACAAACAGGCAGGACAAGGGATCACCAAATCCTGGTCAGACTAGTATATTCTCTGACATTGAAAACAATATTATTTATGTCTTCCTTTTTAACAACTAATTGAATATAGCCCATTAAAAATTGCTGTGTGGTTCTTCAAAGCAAACTTTCAAATGTTCATTTTGCAGCGGTAAAGTTGACAAAGCATAGGGTTGATCACTTTCCTCCAACCATGGCAGCAATCTAGGACATGTTGAGTTCCAGCTCTGTGTATCCTGTCCTGGCATGGTGCTTAGTGCAACACTTCTCAGTGTTCTTATTCAAAGAAGCACAAAATCATTACAAAACATTGGGCATACTCCTATGCCACCTGCGAATATGTTCCTGAAGAGATGTTTTGTGTTTGGTGACAAACGGGCAGTATGGACACTGACAGTGAGGTTTTTTGCCACATTCTAATCTCAAATGTCTCGAAAGGTTTGATTTCCATGCGTACACCTTTCCACATTGAGGACAAAGATGAGATGAACTATGAGATAATGTTTCTGGTAGTTTCATTTTTTGACCTCTTCTCATCTGAACAGTTGATGCTGCCACTTCATGAACCATCTGGCTGCCATCAGAATACGAATGCAGAACTTGATATGCAGAAAACTCTGCAAAAAATCCAGAAATAATAGTCATTAAAAGAAAGGTATAATGACAGACACAATGGTGTTTCTATGAAATGGAAAACACTGTGTAATATATGTACATAACTTGTAAAATTGGCACCTTTACATTTGCATGTAATTATTAACAATCAACCACATATAAGGAAGGTTTCATATGAACCTGACTGACGGATGATGATCACAAGTTACTCAATGACACTATATGAGCTGCAATTGTTATTTAATGTGAAATTGCTTCAAAAGATGGTTGCATTCAGTCAACATGAAAGATTTATAATATGGCCATGATCCATTTAATGGCAGGATACTGAGAATCCCATGGATATTCAGTGTCACGTCCAAGATACAAAGCAGGAACCTCTTGAATACCAGTCACAAGTTTTACCACTTCAGCCAATTAGTCTATATATGGTCAATCAAGCAGATATTACTTGAAAGATTATAAACCTTAAATTCTGTAAGATACAGAAAATATTACTTAAAATCCCACATCATCACACAATTTTAGGCACATTCTTATGATGTCTATGAATATGAACATGGCAACCTCACATGTCTCTGAAGGTTTGTCTTCCAACAGTACATCATCCACAGTTCAAGTAACATTCTTATTCTTTGTGTGAGATTCCCAGCATTCTCAAGTTCAAACTCTCATGCCTGTTTTCTATTCCTTAGGTTGTGCCACAGAATCCATCCAAGCAAAGGGCCATATGGACAATTTTATAACATGATGGCTTTTTATGATGGTGGGGTTGTCAGCATTGGCCAATGCCCAAGCTGCAGGATACCGCTTCTTGGCTGTATTTTCTATCTGCAACTTGAGGATGCACCATGCTGTCATGACAAGGGACATATTTAACACAGGGCAAACAAATCAAGTCAAAAGATGGTGTCCCATTGCATTAAGTTCCAAGCAGGCATATGGTGGCATGGAAGTAAAGCTTCCCGTGTTAAATGTCAAATGGAGAAATGAAGTCAATTTGTCAGTTTCATGCTCCAGCCACTTTACGTCAGGAGAAAGAGTGTGCAGTAACCATGGGTCAGAAAATGGGTGGATCTCAGAGCTAGTATGATGAAGATAAAAGTCTCTGCCATGAAGCAAACTCCACTTTTATGGCCCATAGCCAATCACTCTATTAATTGAGTTATTATTTTGGGCCAGCTGATCAAGTAAGGAGGTCAAGTTTCTCCTGTGATAAGATGTTAGTGGTTGACTTCTGGTCACCTTATCCCCAACTAGGGTGAAACAAGCAGTTGACAAAGGAGTAATTCTGGGCATAACAATGAAGATAAATATATGCACACATCAGATAAAACTCATAAGAAGTAAAATATACATAATTTTTATTCACAAAATAAGGAATACATTTTATAGATTTCACATCCACAATTATTTTGCCCTTTGAACAGTTTTTGGAGTAGATTAATTTACTGCATGGGGACAAGAAAATTCAGTTTATGATGAATATAACTGAATACAATCATACATTACTTACTATGACAAGTGAACACATATGAAAACAGGTGCAGTACTGCATATTTGGAACAAACGTGCCCCAATTATCTATCTGTTTTGTAGCTTCCTTATGGATAAAATAGGGTGGAAAGAAAAAGCTATTTGGTACAAAAATAAGTTTTAAAGTTATACTTCCAGCTGCACATTCTACATAGAACATATTACAGAGAATACTCTGTTGTGATAACAGTTTTTGCTATTGCAGTGGATTAACAATGTTAACTGGTTATACGACAATGTGGTATGTGCTTCTTATTCTGAGAATTATTTTGCACACGTAGTACTGCTAGAAATATCTAATACAAGATAAAAGAAACATGAAAAATAGCATTTTACTAATTGAATATAGATTCTACAATTGCCAATGGGCAGATGTCAACATCAATTCATTTTATGGGAAAATTCACCACATAATAATTATCAACAAAAGAATTACTTTGATAAATTACCAAATAACAAGGATGTAAAATTACTACTAGCTTAATTTACAACACACTAATGAAATCACACTATTATGTTTATAAAACCAGTCAACTAATAATATGTCTTCTTCTTATTCTTCTAGCAATGTTTAAATATTTTTGGTCCAATAGAATAATATTTGTATGCACTTTTTAATACATTCAAAGAACCACCCTTGTATTTTAGTTAAATTTAATAGATTTGGATAGGTGTGATCAGAAATAACTGAACTATTAGATTGGGGGGGGGGGGGTTAGTGAGTATTCAGAAGGTAAGATACATGATAAGCCTTTAATATAAATACATCCTTGCTTATTTCAAACAACATATACCTTTTTTCTTTTTTATCATGCGCTATATATGTCATCATGTAACCTACGAATGTGTTTCTTCACATTTGATTTGTGGTTGCTGATATATGGACAATATGGACACTGCTGCTGAGGAATCTTGCCACATTCCAGTTTCATATGCCTAAGTAGGTTACTTTTCCACAAATATGTCTTGCCACAGGTGGTACAAGAATGAGACGAACGATGTGATTCTAACGCAGATGACGCAAGTAGCTGACTGTTGAAACTTGTGTCCCAGCTGGTTTCTAACCCAGCATTAATCATATCCTCATCTGAACCAAAATAAGATGATGAGAATGTGTAAGAAGAACACTCTGTAAAATGAGAAGCAAAACAATAAGAACAAAATCAGAAAATGAATAACAGGTCACTCAATATTGAAGATTAAAGAAATATAAACATGTAAGACACTGCATGTAACTAGAAGTTGGATATGCTGACTGCCGATACAAGAAAAGAATATCTTCAGATATCACATTCAGACTTTACTTACTGTTATTACGCAAAGCTGAGATCACACATCTATCATTCTGTGATGAAATAAAACCTAAATAAAAAAATTATATAGCGAAATTGTAAAATATATAGTCTAAGCTCCAAACATAATTATTTCAAATGTGAAGCATTCCATGCATGGTGTCTGACATCACTTTCCATGTGCATAGAATACACAGTGCCAAATAAAGGGTCAATTATAAAAAAAATGAATTTGGAAAGATGTGGACAGCATTTGTCTCTGAGAGGAACTGAGGAAACAAATGAAAAAATTAGTTATGGCAGCCATTCACCAGGCCAAGAATCATCAGGATATAAAATGTGCTCTATGACATCAAGTTCAAATATGTTAAAATAAAATTATTCAATGCTACATGCACCACACTTCCCATCCTTATTGATTTATCAAGGATTATGATCAATATGGGGCTTAGAGACACAGGTTGTGAATGCTTGAGCCAGAACAAAGTGGCTAAGGATAGAGCTAAACAGCAGGCTTCCATAAACATAGTAATAAAAGTTTGAGTTTTGTAAAGTAGGTTATATCTTAAGTGGCTGGGTAATTGTTAACTTTTTAAGGAAGATGTGAATTATTAAATGAGTTAGCTTTACATTCAGAAACGCTGTGGACCAAATCCTGTGGCCCGCTAATCAAAAATAAGTTTCATGCGATGCTCCTTATTGGTGCGAGGCAAATACTGTTGGATCTTCAGTCATCCTAAATCACCATTCATAATCATCATAACTTTCTCTGTTTACAAAAACTAGCTACTAAGTATTGAAACCAGGGAACTCATAAATAAATTAATGAAATATGTTCACATTTAAAGTCACTAATATTATTTAATAGAAGTTTTTACATCATTTATTTCAAACACTTTAAGAGATGTAATACAAACAATTCTGAAAGTAAAACAAACTATAATTACATGCTCAATCACCTTAGTGTACGTTGCTTAGGGCAAAATGCATTCACTTTTATGCATCAAATAAATTCCCTGCATTTTATATGGACATTCACGTCTTAATAATAATCTAGGTAAATAAGATCAACTACAAGAAATAACACGTTCCCTTAAAATGTTACTAACATTTACCAAATAAAAACGTAAGATTCAATGAATTAGAAATTTCACAGTAAAGTTCATAATTTCCTACAATCACAATGAGATTGAATTACAATCACCCCAGACAAAAAGAAATGTGAGTAAATCCTGATTCAGTAAGTGCCAGATTTGTGCTGGATTCTATACTGTCATAAATACACTTTCACTAGAAGGGTTCAAAAGAACAGACTTTCATTTTTAAAATTATTATTAGATAACAGCAGGCATGCCTGTCCATCTGCTAGTCTCTCTCCATTCTCTTATTCTGTTATGCACATCAGTACCATAGACACAAACAGATTTATTCAAATGTTTAAAAAGTTTTTGTTGGGAAGCCTGAAGGGTAGAAACCACTTGAAAGAACTAAACATAGATAAGCTAAATCTATCCAAACAAGACTGTTTTCTTCAACATCAATAGTCCTATCAACAGAAAATGTCCTCACGTGGTTATGAGGACTGTTATTATGTTGCACGGCACTTATCCCCATGTGCCCTGCACTGTCAGATATATGCTGTACTTTATGCTCTGGAAGCTGTTCAACCATCTCTCATGCAGCCCAGACCTGTCACAATGTGACTTCCATGTGTTCAGTCTCCTCAAGAAAGAGTTAAGAGCTGTAGATATGGGTGTGATAAAGACGTAATGGTTGCAATTGTTCAAGCAGTAGCTAAGAGAGTTCTTTGCGCAGGAAATCCATCAGCTGAAGTATCAATGGGATGGCAGTCTCATCACTCACATTGAGTATTTTATTGGCCTGTACCCCTTTACCCAGAACAATCCCCAAGTGGGTTTCATTTGAACAAATCTCATACAGTTCCTAATCTGTACTAATTATGAATATAAACATAGTACATTTTTATTCCTAAAAAATAGTGCAATTGTAACAATTTGCGAGACAGTGCATCATGTACAAATGGTTGTTATTCGGACATTCTTAATTAATCAAATGTATTGTCTCCCCATTTGTAACAAGCAACCAGAACCTTCCTTTCCAGAAAAATAAATTTGTTAACATGTGTATACCAGCACAGTAATACAAGTAATATTAAATCCTATAAGGTCTAATTCTTAAGAACCCTAAATTGTGTCAGATCAATAGCAAGTGATTTTAGTACTCATGCACTGTTACAGACACATTACAACTGTTCACTGTTACTTTCAGAGTTTATGGAATATTTGGCATGTTTTCATGGAGCCGGCGAATGTGCTTCTGGACACTTGACTTATGATTCGTGATGTACGGGCAGTATGGGCAACGTTGCCGTGGTTGTTTTCCACATTCCAAACTTAAATGTCTTTGCAGGTTTTTCCTCCAAGAATACACCTTGCCACAGTTGGGGCAATAATGGGGATCAGATGATGCCTGTTTCTGATTGGATGTGAGCCAACCAATATCGGAGAACCGTGCATCAGACCCATAAGATGGTGGAACGTAAATAGCAGTAAATTCTGTAAAAATGAGAAAACCAACACAAAGTCAGCATACAGATATATGCAACTGTGACCAGGGTCATCATATAGCAATCAAACTACATAACCAAAAGCCATTACCAGATGCACCATTAGAATATTGCACATTACTAAGTCCACGGATAACAGTCCTACTTGAGAAGCTCATGGTAGCTCAGCTGGTCAAGATATTACCTGCATTTTATGGAACCCAAAGTATTGATACAATATTCACAAAAGCACATAATTCAATCCTGTACTAAACTAGCTAAATCCAGTCCTCATATACTGTATTAATATTACATAACACACTACAATAACATCTACATCACTTGTTATTTCTGATTATATATTCCACATGTCACTACCACCTCCATGGTTCAGAAGAGTTACCTCACACAGACAACCTGTTCCATCCAAAGCATTTCTTGTGAACTATGTGATGAAGCTATCAAATATTACAATCACAGTTGTTTTAACAGAACAACAAATTTTATGCTTCTTCTATTAGTTGCATTGGTTTTGTGACAGATTCTAAAAAATAAAAATAAAAAAAATAATAAGAGACACCACTATCTCAAACTGTTATAAATTCATATGAACAACTGTGGTCTCATTTTCAACAAAAGCAGAACCCTTCTCTTTATCATCACATCTGCATCACCTCTGGGGCCCTCTAGCCTTAAGTCCACTGGTTACTGAAAGGGGGTTCCACTGTATCAAGGATAAAGCAGCTTATGTATGAAGATAATGTTTCGCTTCCATCCATTGCCAAAACTAAGACTTCACACAGCTTCATTTAAACTTCCTCCCCTCCCCCCCCCCCACACACACACACACACACACCTTCTGGGCACGATGTTTAATAGCAGGAAAAAATTGATTCTAGACTTCCCAACACTAGTTCCTTCTTACATGGAAACAAATGTGATGAGTACTCTTTTTTTATTTTATACCAAAAAAATTCATGACACATACTATACTAATAATTAAATATTCCATGTACAGAGCAGTACTATTCATTTGCAATGTGCAAATACTTAATTGCTTGCTGTGTACTTAAGATCTGTAATTCGTATGAAAGTTCACTGTTTAACCATTTTCCACACAATTTAAATGCCCTATAATTCTACCACATTTTAACAAGTCATGTGGCAAAGTGGTCACATAAATGGCACATTTCAGTTTATCCACAACATTTTATGATCAAACTGTTATATCATATTAAACAAAACATTTCAAAATGGATGCACACACTCTTTATCACTATATGGTATATACTTACAGCTTACTTTGAGAAAATGTTCTTTAATTGTGTTCTGATATTTCATCCAAAAGGAAATTACAGAGAATTCATAGTACTGAAACATTCTATCAGAATGTTACAGCTGTGATTTAAAACTGAGAAATTTTTAGACAAGAATAGAATTGTTACAAAAAATATATCACATTTGTATTTTGACACAAAGAGCAAAACTAACACATACATGGAGTTTCTATGGAGTATTAAGAAATAATCAAGAAAGAAATACCAAACCAGACCATTTGGTAAAATATAAAAGTAGAAATATTACATAATCTGGTCAACTTAAGGATAAAGTAGAACTAGAATGTGTTATACATGGACTACTCTGAAAACATAAAAATAAAGGTACCAAACAATCAAACACTGGGGTGACCAAGGACACATTTGGAGGATCAAGTGAGAGAAACGAGGGGGGAAAGAGTGGCATGGATATGACAGGACTACAGAGAAAAGACTGGAGGAGGATTTGTAATACACTGCAATGCACTGATGGTAACACCAATAAAGATAAAATGTTGATGTTAATTGTAATGAACCTGTTAGAAAACAGCCATTAAAATGGATCTTAGGATGATAGATTGTAAGGATGGCAGATGGATATAACTGCATAAGGACTGTGTACAATGGCAGATTTTGGTTTTAGAAATATTGACCTTATTAATTCTACTGCACCACAGTTACTTAGCTAATACATTTAGTACTAAAATTTGCTCACAAAAATATCCACAGTAGAACTGGTATGTGGTGCATGTTGTCAATTAGTAATGTTATCATCACTGAGTCTATGGAATATTAGGCATATCCTTATGATGCCGCCGAATATGTTTCTGCAAAACACACTTGTGATTCGTGATGTAGGGGCAATATGGGCACTGCTGTTGTGGGGCTTTCCCACATTCCAACCTCAGATGTCTCGTTAGGTTTGATTTCCAAGTATACGCTTTGCCACAATTCGGGCAATAATGAGACAAGTTCTGAGAATCTGCTGTAGCAACTGCTAGTAGCTGACTGGTAAAATTTGTGTTCCAGGCTGTTTTAATTCCCACTTCAAACAATTCCTTGCCTGAACCTGAGTAAGGAGATGGAGCTTCATAAACTGCAAGTTCTGTAAAAACAGAAAACCAAAAACCATCACTTCAAGTTCTGAAAGCAAATACAAGAAATGTAATTAACATATAAGCCTATGTAAATAGAAATAGAAATAATAAAAAACAATTTAACACTCATAAATTTACCATTCCATAAATACCTTCCTTGAGAGATCAAGAAACATTAACAATCGACTAAAATAATTTTTGTCTCTCTCAATTATTTTTCTATTATGTATACCTTGAAGATACTAAATCATGCAGCTAAATTTGCATAAAGTGTTCTACAAATCATTTCTTTTCTACAAGAAAAGGAAACTGGTGCAGGAAGACAACACAAGAAAGGCTTCTCTAAAAGGACAAACAGAGCAGAATCACAATTCTCCTGTGTGCCTGTTTGAGTGAATCCACCATTATGCATCTTTAGAATGAAAACCAGCTGGAATATCTATACACCAAATGGAGTCACAAACTGCAGTTTGGGAAACAATGGCTTACAGGGTTAATCTTGATACAAGCGATGAATATGTTATGCATTAAATGTCCTTTCCAAATGAACTGCACTATTAATCTTCCAATCTGTTTACAATTAATTTCATAACTGTTGATACTTCCTTGTTAATAAATATGATGACAGCTGTGATCCTGGGCAGTAAAAGTGCAGCAGCCATCTTCATACTGATGGTTGGCTCTCATTCGTCTTCAGTATTGCCAGTAATACAGATATTCTTGTTCAATGAAAGCCACTCACTGATCTGAATAAATATGCCCTGCAAAGATTCCTAAATTTCCAAGTTCCTACATCACATCCCTTCCATAGGTAATGCCAAAGAAGGCATACAATCTTGAGAGCTTTTGTGGCATTTCATAACATTATAGTCCTTCAAAGTGTGGGGGTGTTAGCCCCACACCCAACTCCCAAGCTGGAGGACTTCAAATTTTCAGTTTTCAATGAATACTCATTTAACATATACTATCTTTAAATGTGTGGCATAAATAGTATATAGAATGAAATGAGATGATAAACGTAGAATTTCAACTTTCAGGAAAAAGCCACTTTGAATGCTGAAAGACATTCCCTGAAGATAGCAACTGCAATGTTTGCCAAAACAATGACAAACTTTCAACAGTGAATCTGGCTAATCCCCAAAAGCTAAAGTTATACACTGAACTCTAGCTGCAAAAACCAAAGGACAAGAAATGTATACAAATATTTTTGATGGATAACCTGAAGGGAAGTGGTAACTTGGAACATTAAATAAAGAGTAGATGGGAAGATAACATTGAAACAGATGTTCGAAAAATAAAGTATGGAGAAGCTGAGTACAATAAACTTGGGTCAGAATAGAGTCCAATTACAATAATTTTGTGAATATAATAGTAACAGACCTTCAAGTTTCAAAATAGAAATAACTTTCCTGACTAACTACAGCCTTGTAAGAAAGGTACTGCATAATATAGGTAGTCTGTTTATTGTAGGTTCCATTCAAACATAAAATTCAGGTCAAATAAGAAAATCTCTTAAACCAATATTTATTCGTCCTTGAGATAATTAATTACAACACTTCATAATGCTGGTCTGGTTAGAACTTACAAATTCAACAACTTTAACATACATGATATCATCACTGACAAAGACAGCATTCAGTACAGGATGGGGCTATTACCACATACATGTTTGCTTACTGATCCCTTGTCTTGGTATCTCAATAAAGAGGATAACAATATTTTGTCACTCATATTTAATATGCAGGCACATTTTATGACAGACCAACATTAATAAAATAATATTTACTCTTCAAAGTGCACTGAATATTTTATTTTAAAATGTCCTTAAATTAAAGAAATCTCAGTTAACTGAGGCTCAATTATCTTAGGTTTCATGCAGGGCAACGTTTTCCCATATGGCAGATGTAATTACAATAAGGTGAGTATTAATAGTTTTTTTGTGCTAAATACAAACAACCTTAAGGGATTCTTCAATGAGTTTGACAAAGGTGTTGTATTACTAGATTTTAAAATTTGTTTTTACTTTATCCATTAGCAGGTGATTATATTTATCAAATCATATGTCTCAAAGGAGAAACTTTCCTTCTTCTTCTTCTGTCATAAGGTGTAGCATCTATTTTGTTGGACTCAGCAGATCAAGTTACTCTTGATCTGTGGAAAGGTCCTCCTATTGACACCTCAGGATGAAGGAACCACCATCCTTTGAAATGTTGTAAACTGATACTTATAATTAAGTGATGGTTGAAGTTCAAGACCAAAAAGCTTATAATTTTATGACTAAAAAACTCACATGCATAAGAGTTTCCCTGTCTCTGCAACTGTATTACAATTGCATCCACAAAACCATTTTGTTTCCAAGTGGGACAAACAAAATTAAATTATGTATTATCTTACTTTATTGTCTTATGTGCAGTGCAGAGTCCATGTCACTGTTTCACAATAACAACATTTATGATACCATATTCAGCAAGATATGAGACTCTGCACAAATTATTCTGAAATAAATTAGAATTCAGTTACCCAAAGCAATACTGTTCATATTTAAACATTTGTGAAATGTAAACATAAATGAGCTAATAAATGTATGCACACTGTAATAATTTTGAAATTGACAAATGCCAATGCCAAATTTAATAAAAATCTGTTCAGCAGTTCTCAATTTATTAGACAAGGATAGGTAGACAGACAACCAACATGGCCCATGTAATAAGAACTTTTTTTTTAAACTCTTAGCTGCGAACATATCTCTGGACAAGATCAAAAGAAAAATCTTTTTCTTTGTTTCTGTGTTTTATGAGGCAAGGTACCAATATGATACACTACTGTACACCATAAAAAATAAAATAACTAGTTATTATTTTAAGAGGTTATTTAATATTTGGCATGTTTTTATGACGTCGACGAATGTGTTCCTGAACACTTGTCTTGCGGTTTGTGGCATATGCGCAATATGGACATTGGTGGTGAGGTTCTTTGCCACATTCCCAACTCAAATGCCTTTGAAGGTTTCCCTTCCAAGAATAAACCTTGCCACATTTATGGCAATAATGAGACGGTAAAGCAGCCATTTCAGGTTCTTCCTCATTCCAAACTCTATGTGCTGCAGTTTTATGAAATCCATGATAAGAAAATGGAAGTTGATATGCTGAAAAATCTGTAAAATTAAAAACAAAATGTTAATATAAAGATGTGGTGAGTAAAAGTTTACAAACAGTCTAACATCAAATTACCATACCTAAACTGTAAACAAGCAAAATGCAGACATTATCATCATTTACCAAATTTAAACAAACCATCACACAATATGTCAATTTATGAAGTACAGTTAAGGACTTTGGTTAATTCGGTGATGAACCTTCAGGTTCGGTAAGCCATCTAGTTAGTTAGTTAGTTACTTATGAAGTACAGTTTGTATGATACAAGCAATATAACTGCATATTTGTTAATTTATCCGGAAGCATATAAAAATATGATGTATGATGTTCACCTCTTTTCTTCTAAATTTATAGTTAAATGAACTTATATGCCACTTCAGTTTTGTTGCTGTTCATTTTTTCTAGTTTTCAAACATGAATTAGTCATTATGGAATCTGTTCTCCACTGTCACTGTAAAGTTATCATCAATTAGAACTGTCTTGTTAAATATCACATTGAACAAATAAAAAGTTCCACAAATGTCTTATTAGCAAATAGATGACAAGCCTCTCAACAAGCTTTATGTGCCAGCATTGCCTTTAGTATTGATGAAACAATTATTTTACTATGACATGGTCATCAGTGTATTTCATTGGTAAAGATATTTGAGTCAGAGACTCGTCACCCCACAAACTCCACAGATATCTAAACAGACATAAATATTCAGTTCTGTAGTCCCCACAACAGACCAACTAGGAAGAATATATGGAGGGATGATAAAGGTGTCTTCAAAAGTAGATGCTATCAGTCTGGCAAAGCAACATTCGTAGGTGCACTTCTTTCTACCATATTTGTAGCTTATGACTGTGTTCTCATACTTACATAACATTTCTTCTTTTACCACAAACTTTATCATAAGTTTAATGCAGTTATTGTTTATACTGGTAAGCTCCACATCATAGATGGCAACATTTTAAATATCTATAAACAAGATGGTGGTCTATCGGTTAGAACGCTGGCCTTGTAATCCTGGGGTCTCGGGTTCGATTCCCGGCGGTGCCCGAATTTATAACTTGTGTTGGGCAAGGCCGTGGTCTAGGCAACACGGAGTTTTCCTCCGTGGCATCCCAACAATTACTCCATTCACACACAGAAGAAGGCAATGGCAAACCACTTCTGGATCATCTGCCAAGAACGTATATGAACAGGTCCCAGTCCGAGAAAAGGATGGAAGGATCCTGTTCATATGGACCTGTCGTCAGATAGAACACTACAAATAAAATAAACAAGAAAGAAACACTCTGTTAGACCTGTGGCAAACTGCCTACATGATTAACTGGTTGGTTTATAAGGCATTAATAATTTTGATTTGACTGCATATATTATGTATCTTCTGTTTCTTGAATATTTCCATTCTTTGAAGATATCTTTGTATTAGAAACCTAACCTAAAGTAGAAATAAATTATTTGTAATGTAAAATAAAGTTCAACACAAAATGCATGTCCTCCAATCACAGGTCATATGTTTTCTCTTTAAATACAATAACTGTTAACATCCATGAAGTATTTTTATACATTATAGAGTAAACCAGATAAAGAACCTATTAAGAATACAAATAAAATAAACTACAAATCACTGCACCTTACATCAAAAACAAATCACTTTGTAGACTTGATTCTTATATAGGAATGTTGATATTTCTTAAATTTATAGAGGAATAAAGCCATTATATTCTAATCCCTAGAAGCATATTATAGTTTAAAAATATTTTATAAAAATTTACATTTTAGTCTACACGATCACTGATCATAATGCAAAATGTTCTGCTGCAGCTGCAAATGTGGGACCTGGGAATGTTGTCAGTCACTTCACTTTGATGAATAAAATTGCTGTTTCTTCAGATGTTGACAAAACATTCAGTTAACAACATAATTCCATACACCAGAAGTATCAGAAAATTACTGTGAAAGCAAAATGACTTTGGTATGATACATTTGCTTGCTTAAAAGAATTAAATTCTTTACAAATCATTATTTTTTGACAAAATTCCTACTAAGGAAAGAAGAAAACAAACAAATGTCACAATATTCAAATAATTATACTGCAAAATTAAAACTGTGCTTAAAATCCACATCATAATAATCAGAATAAAAACTTCACTATTATTTAATATGTACAATTTATACCATATACAACTAACATAAACATCACTTTCTTCAGACATTACAATGAATGCTATGTGAATACTACCACTGTCACTAATCTAAAAAATCAAAGCAACAAAAATAGTCAATGTGTGGGCAAAAATTCACCAGAAAACAAGAACAGTCATCTCTCAAAACACAAATATCAAAATATGTAAGACAACGTTCAGCATATAGTGAGTTTTCAAAAGTAAACGACAGGGGGTTAAGCAATATTTGGCATATCCTTATGCCGTCTTCGAATGTGTTCCTGAACATTTGTCTTGCGGTTTGTGGCATATGGGCAATATGGACATTGCTGGTGAGGTTCTTTGCCACATTCCCAACTCAAATGCCTTTGCAGGTTTCCTTTCCGAGAATAAACCTTGCCACATCTATAACAATAATGAGATTCCAATGCAGCCATTTCAGGTTCTTGCTGATTGGTGAAAATTTCATTCCAAACTCTTCCTGTTTCAGTTTTATGAAATCTGTGACCTAGTCCATGATAAGAAGATGGAAGTTGGTAAGTTGTAAATTCTGTAAAAATTAAAAACAAACAGTTAATAGGAAGATAAACTAAACAAATAGTTTGTCAAAATAATAACAAACAATTATTAGAGAAAAATCACAATATTTTTAATATGTAATAAACAACATATGAAGTAGAAGTATACTGCAATTATCTGCTACATGACTACAACAATTATACCACAATACCCATTAATCATGGTACTGGTACAAATACACTCACTTAATCATTCCTCAACAATAAAATCAAAAATGTTGTATATAATTTATAACTCTCTTTTTTAATTTGAAGTAAATTCAACATAATGCCATTATACAATCAAAATTTCACAAAGAAACTGACATTTATTTCTCCTCTTTCTTCTATATTCCACAGAAGATCAATTTATTATCTATTCTGACTTAGACCTACATTTATGTAGTTATCATTAAGGTTAGTCCCAAAATCCGTGAATGACTGCAAATTTCTTCAAGCTGATATTGATTCTGTACATCAGTGGTGTGATGTTAACAATATGGAACTTAACACTAAGAAAACCAAAATTATATCGTTCACACGGAAAACCAACAGTATTCATTTTAACTACTTTGTTAGTGATATTTTAATTTTTTGTACTCACTGTATAAAAGATCTTGTTAGACAGTAAGCTATACTTTCACTGGCATGTAAATTTTCTTCATACACAGGCAGTAAGGACCTTAGGGTTTATTCGTTTTATTACATATAATTTTTCCTCTTTACAGTCTTGTTGTTTTATATAATGCTTTAATTAGGTCAAAGCTTGAGTATGTCTCGGTTGTATGGAATAATCTTACACCGACAGATTCCAATAAATTAGAAAATATTCAAAGGAAATTTGCCAGTTTGTGCAATTTCCGATTTTTTCAGTTTAATATTACACGTAAATATGAATTGATTTTAACTACTTTAAATTTCAGAACACTGCAATCCAGACGATGGCATCTTGATGCTTTATTTCTTATCAATGCATTTAAGGGTAAAATAAATTGCAATTCCATTATGGACACTGTTGGTATTCGTGTGCCGTCAAGGTAAATAAGAGAATTTTCTATGTTTTGTGTGTGCAGTGCACTTAGAAATAGCACTTCAGCCAGGTGTGTCAATGCAGCAAATGACATATGTAAATTTTTAGATGTATTTGGCATAAACATTGTTTCTTTTGAGAAATGATCTAGTAGCAGCCTAGATTGGATCTAGCTTGGTTATTTGTTTCAATTTGACTATGGTTTTTATTTTATTTTTTGTATTATTTTAGTATTTTTAGTGATTTACATTTATAGTAGTGTTTGGTAGCTATTTGTTTTTATACGTAATTTGTATTTTTTGTTGTATTTTTGTTTTAGTGTTTGCCTGTCATAGGCTCTTTGCTGTTGGCAAACACTCTAATAAAGGAATTGAATATAATTATTTTATGTAATACTGTTAAAAAACAGAAGTCCTGCCAATTGGTTGCTGTCCTCTTAAACACAAATTAATTTAATACCCTGAAAGTAAGTATCCACTGATGTCCCCAAAATCCTCAGTAGGTTGGTATTACTGAAACTGTGCTGCAATTGATGAGATGGAAGACAACATTTCTTACCATATGTTGGTAACATTTTGAAAAGCAGAGCTTAACTCTAAAACTTTTATCTCCAACCAGAATTACATGGTATTCTGGTGGGCTGTAACGGGTAAAGCAAAATAAAATATTACAATGCTATATTCATATTTCATGCATTGCTACATTAATAGTGTCAAATAGATTATATAAATTTCAAATGAATAACTTCATACTACTGCAATGATACCTACACTGGTCTCTGCCACCACAGAACTACTATTGGGATCCTACAAGGATGGCTGGGCAAACAACAAGAAAGTGATCATGTAGGGAATTAATTTTCCTTCTCTGAAGAAGCGATGACACCACAAGATCCTGCAGTACTAAGTACATTACTGGCTTGAAGTTCTTGTTTACATGTTCCCTTCTGGGAGCTAAGCAGAATGAAAGTTTGTGTACACCCCAGATACAATGATTCATTCTGTAAATTTTATGTCCCATTAAAAGAAATGTGTAAACAGGTACTAAAGCAGACAAGCAGAGCTGGAAGGAAAAAGAAAATTAGATTCAAGGAATTACATTGTTTATTTTCTTCATTTAACATAACATTAAGATGAATGAAACTGACTGTGCATGATGCAAATCAAATTAATCTATAAAAAAACTAGTACAGTTATGTGCAACATGAGCCCAGCAAAATCTCAATGCTACCCACCAACAACAATAAAACATCAGACACAATACATTTATAATATTTACAAATTATTCAAATTAATTAAAATCATGCCTTAATAGAAAACTTGGGTAGGACAAGAAATGGAACAAAACCACCATTACAAACTGTTATTCATTTACATATCGCATACGTCTATTATCTTAGCATATTGACTACATAAATTTAGGAATGCATCAGTTAGGCAGGGTGATCACAGAAGCTTGGACAACACCTCTGATAGCACACACAATCTTTTTCAATATAGGAACAGGGGATTTAAACATCAATAATTTGAGGCTGCCAGTCAGACTTTAACTACACAGTTCATGGTTTAACAATATACTACTACAAAACACAGCCAACTGGATCATGCAAAAGCCATGATGTGTGTCTGACAAAGGTTAACAATGAGTTTCTTAAAATCAGAGCTTATGAAAAAATTGCACATTACACATGTGAGTTTTCAGGACACCTATAAGTGCAATTTTTCAAGTTTTATTAAACTGCATCTAAGGACTTAAATATATTAATTCAAGGCCTTAAATAAAGAAACGCCTAAATGAACCAAACTCTGCAAATATCAAAATTGATATGGCTGTCTTCTGGGTTGTAGCACCATGTAGTTGAGTAGAAACTGACAGAAGGGCTTAGAGCCACCATCAACAGGGCCTTTGTTATGGAGGCAGTAAACTCTTTTGATATTTTGATCAATATCTACCACACAACATGGCACAATATCCCAGAAGACAGCCATCTTCATACACATCACCATAAGAACCTGAAATCAAACCCAATGCCAAAACTGACTGACAAAATATGATGTAGGCGTACCATGCAGAGTTTTAACTAAATCAGTCCCATAGTTCAGGAGTTGTTACTAGAAGGCAGATAGAGACAAATAACAGGTGATTCCAAATCATTTTTTCCAAAGCACACATAAGAATAAGATTATTTAGACCAAGGGAAAGAGAAGTTTGTCCTTATGACGTCTCCAAGTATGTCTCTGCAAAGATGATTTGTGTTTTGTGACAAAGGGACAGTATGAACATACAAAGCGAGGATCTTTGCCACATTCCCACTTCAAGTGATGCTGTAGACTTCCTTTGTGACAATACACATTGCCACACCTTGAACAAGAATGAGTCTCTGCTGTGGCCACTTCAGGTTGTAATTGACTCATAGCCTTTTGGCTCCAGACACTTTTTGTCAGAGCCTGGTGGAATTCAGAGTAAGAGGACTGGAGCTCACAACTTGGAAAATCTGTAAAATCAGAGACCCAGAGACAACAGTCAGTAAAATGCTATAAGAAACATCTGTGTATAATTACTGTAAGGAAAGAAAACCAAACAACATAATTACCCATACTAAATTCTGTATAAAGTACAGGCTACTTTACAGTGTTTATATCTTACATACTAACATTTATATGTACATGCATTAAAGTTTTAAATAACTTTAAAATCTCTTGAAATATCACAGAATCTTCTTAAACATACAGTTTTTAATGTCTTGAAGTTTCAGTAACTTCCTGAATCCCCCAATTCATACAGGGGCTTCAGTGTTTCTCAGGCATATATGGTCTTGATGGAATGAGTGAAATTTTTTACCCATTTGTAGCAACTCTAAAGAAAATTACCTGATAAAAGTAAAAATTAAATATGGGAGTCAGGATAGCACAAAGAGGAAAGTAAAATAAAATATTACAATGCTATATTCATGTTTCATGCATTAGTACATTAACAGTGTCAAATAGATTATATAAATTTCAAATGAATAACTTCATACTACTGCAAAGATACCCACACTGGTCTCTGCCACCATAGAACTACTATTGGGATCCTACAAGGAAAAGCCTTTGTGTCCAGAAAATAATTAATTTTATATAATTTTAGAAAATTCCAGGCATTGCAGAAAATTAATAATATATTTCTATATGATAATAATGCAAATACATTCCATAAGTGTAGTGATAAACTACTCGATTTTTCAAAAAGTGTTAGGAGTCCCTTAAACAAATGAAAAACTATTAACTGATCCAGAATACTCTTTACCATGAAGGTGTCCCAAAACTCACTATGACATGTATCTGCATTAAATATAAAAAAGTAGCTTGAACTTTAAAACTTTCATTACAAACTTGAAACAATGTGGTGTTCTGATGTATTATAAGACCTTTCCATGGGTAATAGAAGTAACATATTCGCCAACTACATATTTAATGTTATACTCATGTACAACAGCTTCCCCTTTCAGAAAAATTATTAACATAATCAAATAATTATGACAAATTTCAAATGCAAGAATTATGAGACCTGAGGTTCTCATGACAAGATGTCAGTGTTTGTCTTCTGAGTTTCAATGTCAAGTAAACTTGTAAGTAGGTGGACGTGAACACACTGGTAAAACATACTGCATCTATCTTCACTTCACCCTGGAAGATGGAGGAAGTATGTCAATCCAAAATGTTACAATCTACTTACAAGCCTCAATAATATCACAGTCCAGAAGATGAACATCAAAATTACATTTGACAAGAAAGTGGTTAGGTGAGCAGTTAACACTCTTATTGTGAGGAAGTTTTGTCATGGCTAGATCCTGTGAAAACTAATGACAACACTGGGTTTTGAAATAAACAAACAAACAGAAAGGGAAAAAATAATACTTAGTTAAAAAACTTCTACTATTTATTATCTTCACTTAATGTTACACAAGTTTAATAAAACTGGTTGGGCATGTAGCAAAACAAAACATTCAAGCCAACACACACACAAACCTTTGTAATTTTATTGAGTACTTTGGAAAATCTAGAAACATGTATAATCAGGTTTTGTAAAAAACACAGTGGTCTTGTTTAAACTACAAATTAAATCTAAAATACACGTGCAGTAGAATCTACTTCACAAATCAGAGGATATACTCTAGTTATTATTATTTAGTGTTCTGTCTGACAACAGGTCCATATGAACAGGATCCTTCCATCCTTTTTCTCGGACTGGGATCTGTTCATATACGTTCTTGGCAGATGATCCAGAAGTGGTTTGCCATTGCCTTCTTCTGTGTGTGAATGGAGTAATTGCTGGGGTCCAAGATATGAATGTATGTGTATGTACACATATATTAAAAATAAATAAATCTGTGCTGTACTGCCATTTACTTATACACAAACACACACATCTAATGTCAAACCACTCTCCAAGTATTATCCTCATTGGACAGTAGTAGATCCTGAAGACACTGCATCATCAGTTCAATCAATTCACTGACAAGGAAATGATTAAATTAGCAAAGTGCAGATGAAAAATATACTATACATTCACACTGTCCAGACTTGCAGGCATTTTGCAAAAGTATTGTTCACCAAATGCGTCTTCTTCAAACCCACAACAAAAAATATTTAGTAAACTACCAAATAATGCTAAACTATTTGTGTTCATTTCCAATTTATTATATTAAGTTTGTATTTTTGTTACAACATTCAAATACAACAATGTTTTTACATTTACAAACCTAATATGTTTCATTAAACTTTAGATCAACATCAGTTAAGCCTTAAATAAGAAACATTGGAGAGGAATATGACATAAATTATCAGATAATGACACATATCAAAGAATAAGTATATTACTGTATATTTAACATGTAGAAGGCTAAAATTACTATTTTTATAATTCTATCTATGCTGAAGGAATGTATTCCATTTATTTAATTTTACATATTAGTAAGTAATTTTTTCATAAATCTGACATGTCAGACATCATAACAAACAAAATGTTACATCATTAAGTTGAACAAGAATGAGCACAGCATAATAGCAAGTGTTTCACATACATTGTTAAATACACTGCAAGATGAGAAATGAAAATATGAAAGAAATTTGTCAGTTACATCACGTTAAAACAATTTTAACTCTTTTGTGACTTGCATGTTAAAAACTGATCCTACATAAATTATTGTTCCCAATAGTAACTCTCTATACCCTTCATATTATCTGTCTCCTTATGACATATACTCAAGAGGAAACTAACTCAATGCTTCAAATAACTGTACAATAAGTAAAAGAACATATACATACGTATGCGTATGCATGCATGAGTATGTGCATGTTACGTAGTGTATGTACGCACCAACTTACTTGTATCTCTTCTAATGGGCTTTAATTGAAGACATTTGGATGTCTGTTCCTTACATGCATTTGAATGCTGCTTTTGTGTTTAGTTTGATGTGGGCAATACGGACACTGGAACTGAGGTTCCTTGCCACACTCAAATCGAATATGCCTCACCATGTTCTTCTTGTATCGGTAACTCTTGCCACATGTCATACACCGAAATGCCTCTTGTCTGCCATGATATATCACCTCCTGACCATCAACAGCTACTGGCAACAATGGCAGTTGAAAATCAATATCAGTAGCCCTAAGGTGCCTTTCCATGGTAATACCAGCATACTCTCTGTCAGAATGCTGATTACTACAACTGCTGCGGTGTTGAACATTCAGGTTCTGACTCAGATCTATTGCATGACGATGCTGAAGTTTGCTTTCTTTCAATTCTGTAACACAATGGAATAGTTCTGTTAGCAAACTGTTCTATTTTTGTATTCAAATATGTGGTGAAACTTCCATCATCTGTTTGCACAATAAAATAACTCATAAAAATGAAAAATTAGTGAGAAAGCCAGATAAAGCAAAAGAGACATACTTGTACATCTTCACCCACATTTGGTCCATAGTTCATACATCTCATACTATTAGCCTTCCAGACCTTCTGTAATTCTTGGGAAGGAAATCTCCTCTTCAATATATCTACAAGAAGTATATATCTCACTTCAATACTATGATTAAATTTACTTTAAGGAAATAATTTGTTAACACCAAAATTAAAGTATTATTAGAAAATTCACCTGGTAGAATTGCTGTAAGACATATAGAACTAACATCTGGTGTATTGGGAGTACACCTAAAGCACACTAGTGGAAATGTATTCCAGTCTGGAGAGGAAGGCAGTAAATTCTTCAGAAAAACTGGAAGTTCCTTGCAAAAGAGAATGGTGTTACAATACATATAACACAAAAGGCAACAAATACAATTATGTAAACTTTTTTCATTCCTCTTAATCATTCTGCAAATTCTCGCTTTACATTGTGAATATAATCTTCACAACTGACAAAGAATCATTAAATTAACAAAAAATAAGTACCAAAAGCAGTAGAGGAACATAAACAAAATGGGAAAAGGTCAGCAGGAAAGCTAAAAAAAATTAAATAACTAAGTGAAGGAAGCCACTGAGAACAGAGAAAACAAATAGTGTAAAACTGAAGGCATTTCTATATTCTGTAATTTACTTAAAACACTGTCAGAAGCTCAGACTATACAGTATAACACCAAATGATAAAATTATTAATGAACAATGAATTTGAAGAGACGTGCAAGGAAGCAATCATGGCGTAATTGAAGGTACATATTTTGAAGAAAAAACATCTTGTATCCAACAGAAAAATAAACCATTTGTGAACGTTATCCTTTTTGTAATACAACTAGACATCTACAACATAATACACTACATTGTCGTTTTTTTCATTTTATTTTCATATTATTTTAAGTACACATTTTATATAAGCCTCATAAACAGATATGGGAATTGAAAGTGATGAATATGAGTAGTTAAAACTAACTCAAAATAGCATTAACATGTATGCTATACATATTCTAGGTACTAAACCTTATTAACATGCTATGCAAAACATGTATAAAGTAATACAATCAGTTAAAAGCACTGAACACTGACAAGTTGTGTCCTTCATCACTTGCATATAATGTAAAAACGTTTTATTTGTGTCTCAGCAATATGGGTATTATATCATAAAATCAGAGTATAATATTATTTTGGAAAATAAACTTTATCATTTTCTCAGTTTCCTAGTAATTATTACCTTCTTGTGTTCTATTTAATGATGAGACAGGACTATGATTTCATTTTGTAATGTGTCTTTTAATTTAAACTTTTAGGACAAAGGTTTCATTATGCATTGTCAAATATACGAAGTACAAAAGAATGCTGGAGAAAGTCTTGTAAACACTTGATGGATCTTTAGTTTATTTGGTAATGAAATTAGTAGTGATAATTTTTGGCTTCGAAACGAATTATGTAATGATACAATCCCTGTAAACACAAACTATATACAGTCAATATTTTTAGCACTTATGACGTTTAATCAATGAAATGAAGCTTACTGAAGCCAAAATTATTTCTTCTTGGTAATTGTTAAAGGACAATAAAATAAGTCAGTTTCTGGAATGTAGACCATCATGCTTTATGGCATATTCCAGTATTAATGTACAAAGCATTAAAAGTGGTACTACACATTTCTTATCCCATTTTTCAACTTTTATCATATAGGAATAGGAGGTTTAAATGATCCTACTAAGGGGTTACATGCCAGAGTTTAACTCCAGGGTTTAATGGTTTAGCAATGTATGGTCAATCAGATCATGCATCAGTGATAGGGTAGTTCTTGTATGACTGAATACCAACCATCACAAACATGTTCTTAAAAGTGTAAATGTGGAACTGACACAACTGGCACTATGCTCTACAAAATTCCAAACACAGATTTCTCAAGAAAATTACGAACAAGAAGCTACACAGTAATCACAGACTAGTAATACATCTGATCCTCTCTGCAGGTGCAGCCAGGAAATGTCCAGATGTGACTCCACTGACATAATAACATGTATCAGAATGCCACTTCAAATTAACCTTCCTGTACTCGCTTTAACATATTTATTTAAATACGTTTCACATTATAATATTTCAAAATTAAGTGAAAAAATTAATACACATGAACTACAGAAGATGGTGAATTTAAAGTACTTTTAAGACTAAAATGTAAGGACATTTAGAAAGTATGGACATACTGACATTTAATAAGTTTTTAACTTGTAACATGAGGAAATAGATGACATATAGTGTCAAAAACATGTACATATAAGGTAAATAAATAAACACATCTGGCAAGTACCCTACATGATCATTAACTTAGTGATGATTCAGATGAAACTATATGAGGGTATCCTATTATTAAAAATTTAAAAAAAGTTTAATAGCTTTACTCTAAACATAAAACTATATATTACGTAAACCTAAATCAAATTTAAGACAGTATTCACAGATAGGCAAAAAAGTTTGTCCACAGCTCCATGGCATAACCTAATCATGTTCCTAAATTGCATCTTTATGTCGACTAGCAATATGTTTCACAAGGTGATTCTTCTGTTTTGCACGATGTGGACAATATGGGCACTGAAACTGAGGCTCCTTGCCACACTCAAGCCTCAAGTGCCTCAGCATAGTTTTCTTGTACCAGTAGGATTTGCCACAACCAGGACACTTGAATGCACCCGGCATCCTTGATGGTGGAATACCCCTCAGTGGAGGTGGTCCCTCATTAGAGAGCCTCAGGTTACAGAAAATATTCTTCTGCATTCCAGCTCGAGTGTCCTGTACAAAAATCTGCCTCGTGTTTGGAGCTAGTAGTGGTGGAGGTAGATGGCGAAAATCTGACCATGAACTGCTGGGCTCTAGAACATAATATGTAATTGTCTATAAATTACAAATTCAAATCTTCTGTTAGGTAAGAGGATAGGAGCATTCCAGTAACTCTATATCATAAACAAGTTGCAATCATCACTGTATATAATTTACAATAACAATTGCTTATACAATCTGTCAACACACATAACGATATTGTCATTATTTGATGGGTACAGTATCGTTGAATGAACCAACAGTTATATCACACGTGGTTGTGTTGTTGCCTATGTCCCAACATGGTCTATGATGACCCTGCCTCTTTCCATCCAGCTTGGTTAAAGACAGGTATGTAATATCTTTTATGGGATTACCCATGCAGCATGACTTTCATTTTGCACCCAACAATACTAGCAACAGTGGTCGTCAGCAGATAGAACGTACAGCTTAATGTGGGATCTGAACCATTATGGAGTTTGTTCTCTGTTCCTTACAGGTGCCCAATAATATATGATAATGTCATCAAGTTAGCTAGGTAACAAGTATTACATCACACAGAATGTCTACTTGCTGATTATATAATCTGCTCATGTTTGTAGAATTTGTCACTTTATCAAAATTCACCACAGTTTTATGCAGCCTGTATGAATTTTTATATTATGTAATGTATAGTGAAAAACAGTTACTAAACATCATGACAAGACACAAATAAATAAATGAAAGCTCAATTATTGACAAAATAAAATATTTTATTTCAAGTGAATAATTAATAAAGATAACAAATAAGTTATTTTGTTTAAGAAAATATTTGACATTAAATTTTATTAAAGTGCCATGAAGTTTTAATAAACTGCCCTCATTTACAACTTTGCAGGCTGTGAGCCAATACAAAAGTTTAAGTGTGAATCTTAGATTTCACTTTTATCATAAAATAAAACAGGTGATTTTATACTCTGCATTATGGGGCTGCCAACCAAATTTTAACTCCTGGGTAAATTGTTTAGTGATATGCTATTACAATGCATAGTCAGATTAGTTACAAATAACATATAACACATTAGACAACAAAGGTTAAAAGTCTGAGGACCCCTAACTTACAATAAGACGATGTAACCTGTCTTTGTAGTTTCTAACTTAACAAATGTTAACAAGATAAGGTTATAAAATCACTATATCTAAGCACCATATCTTGATGCCAATAGAGGCAAAGTGTTGTTGAGTGAAGAGCCTCATGTATTGCTGCTTTCTGAGGAAAAAGAGCCCCGAAAACTGACTGCATAGACATGGATGGAGTACAGAGCCAATCTGCACATTGGCATCAAGTCAGATACCTGCACCAGGAATTAAACACTACTTTTCAGCTTGCAGTAAGTTACTTTAATGGTTATACAGGTTTTTTATCACAATCATCATTTTATAATAACAGAAGGATCTTGCAACCTTCAAACCAGAAATTGTATCGGTCATTTTATGTTGAGAAAATTTTCCAGTTTACTAGCATAAGCTGTAATAATAAAGCAAAATAATAATACATTCTGAAAGTCTATGAAGTAAAAATAACACTTGACCTTATTATGAGCAAAAGCTTTGCAGATTGGGAAGCATTCTATTTATTAACATCATAATACAGGTTATGGTACACAAAATATGAGATCAATGAACACACTGTAACAATAAGTACATACAGATACTGACACTTGTACTCTAAGAAAAGGAAATACATAAATCACACAACTGATTCAATCTTTTATCACAGTTCACTAAA
This sequence comes from Zootermopsis nevadensis, assembly GCF_977971745.1. Classification (NCBI taxonomy): domain Eukaryota; kingdom Metazoa; phylum Arthropoda; class Insecta; order Blattodea; family Termopsidae; genus Zootermopsis; species Zootermopsis nevadensis. The sequence continues at coordinate 4,323,191 of NW_028259160.1, forward strand.
TATTCAACCTTCAATAAAGAGCAATACTTTCTGTATCTTACTGGTACTTGAGATAACTCTTATAACCATCAATATGCATAAGAAAACAGCATTCTACTTGACAGAAATAAGAACTAACTAGAACAAAGGCTTCCAGTGATAATGTGTGAGGGTGTCTCAAAAGTAAGGTAACATCATGCCAGTGGAAGCTTCTGAACCACCAGTCACACAAACCCAAGTTATTTCCATCTCTTCAGATAACTAAAGGAGCACAAATGACTGGTCAGTGATTTCTTTCACAATGGGATAGTTGTCTTGGTGTTATGGTGAGACATGCTTAAACATCTGTGATGACTATGTAACTTATACCAAAGTCTTCTTATGTGTTACACATGCATATTTCTATAACCTGGTAATCACAGTGTCTCTCTAAACTGAAGCATGATGGTATGATACATCATTCAATGGATTTATGGATGAGTAACTGGAAAATAAAATTATTTCATGGAGTGATGTAAGAATAATGAGAATTTCTTTCTAAGGTACCACATTTGTAACACACAAGTTTAATACCATCAATAATCTTTGTAAATGATAAGATGATGGTCCACATACAATTAAGTTTATACAACATTACTTCCTGTATTCTCCCATTTTCCTACCAGTGACCACAATGGAATCAGTGTGACAAATTCTGTAAGCCTCCTATGATCCTATATGACTAATGCTTAAAAATTAGTTTTCTGTTATTTATTATTTCATTTTAAAAAAATGTGTGTGTGTGTGTGTTTCGTTTAATAAATTACACTATCACACAATATATTTTTGGTGTGCTATGTTCTGTTTCATAAATCAAAAAGGTCTCTTGTGATTGTTATGAAATTTTAAAGAAGCAGCTCAGTTGTTTTTTTATAATATGCAGCTTGGCAATAAGAGAGTTTAAAATATGATGAATCAAAAACATTTATAACAGGAACACACTGCCATCAGAACAGTACAAGCATACATCATAAAAACAGAAATATATGTATCTGTAAATATATATCTTCACATGACTTAAATTTACATTCAAATACTAAGTCTTGGTTGTTGCACACAATTATGAATTTAATTTGCTATGTTTTGTAGTAGCATGCCGCATTAAATGATTTTTATGTTTAAACCGCAGGGGGCAGCCTGGACACTGAAACTGAGGTTCCTTTCCACATTCCAGTCTTATGTGTCTCAAAAGACTGCGCCTGTATTTGTAAATATTTCCACATGTTGTACACTGGAAATTGATGGAACCACCTGGCTCCTGATTTGGTCCAGACAGCCATTTGTCTTGTTTCATTTCCAGAGAGAAGAAGTGACTCAGCTCATCAGCCAATGGCATCTGGTAGTTTGAAAACCAAAGGTTACCACCACCTTCATCTGCAACAACAATATATTTTATCAGTCCTAGTAATACACTTATGTCTCTAGGTACTAACAATTCAACAGTAAATCACTCATCACAATTACCAAAAGTCAAATAACATTGTGATTTCTATGGGTATCCAGTGCATTGTGTTAAACTAGTCCTTATCGCCAGGACAATAAAAGCATTCCTGTGAGAGTACTGTCACAAACAAACAAAACCACACAGTGATTACTATTTTCATTAAAGGCACTGTTCTACAGTATCATATCTGAAAACAGTAAACTCCCATATCAAATCTAAATAGAGTAAACTCCTGTACAAAGTACTGAACTAAACTGAAGTTTGAAGGCTTTCACAGTACCTTGTTCAGGCTTGTGTTTTCATTTCTGGGAAAAGCATTATGACATGCCAGGATGAGTTGACAGAGTTCTGGAGAAACTGGAAGTCTCCATCTCTCCTCATATTTTAGGGTTCTGTATTATAAAGTGACATTAGAAATTATAATTAGGGAATTAAAGTCTGTATATTTTTTAAATTCTGTAATGTGTCAATGAAGAGTTTATGTAGACTGAAAAAAAGTAAACTGACACCAGAAGAAAGATTACTGTCATGTAGTTGCAAACAAAATTCTAGACTAAAATGTGTCAACTCTTAACATGAAATATAGGCCATGTAGTACTTCATAAGTCCTTGTGCACTTTTAAATTACAATAACTTTAACAGAAGATGAGGGCACAATTAATGCAGTTCAGATCCTGTAACTAATCTGAAGTGATAACATAAGAAGCATTAATTGATACAGGTTACTTCATCACAAAAAGTAAACTTAACACCCCCACAAAAAAGAGGGGAACTCATTTTATACTTCTGCTTTAAAATGAGTCCTATACCACGTGTATGGTGTTTCAATTAAAGACCGTACACACCAGACACACAAAGGAATGTTTCATATTCATAATCTGCACAGGTAAAATAAACATAAAACAAAGACCTGTTTGTTCACATGGCTCATTCCTAAAACTACTTCAGAATGTCAATATAATTTGTTTCCCAAAGTGGTGACAGAGTCCACCTGAAAGTTGTAGGGCATAATAAATGTTGGTTCATGTAAGTCCAATATAATTTTCATATTATATTCTACAAAACTTCAATATTTTTCTCATCTTTCAAATAAATTATCACAAGGTAAAATAAAATAAAAATCTCATTCAACTGTACAACTTTTATTTGAAACATCTGTCAACATAATGTGTATTTAACAAAACACGGACATACACGTAGGATTTGAGGTTCTCACGGCAGTGAGTCTGAAAATGGCTGCCTTCTGGGTTGTTGCCCTGTGTAGTCTCCATCATCAGAGCCCTGATAATGGAGGCAGCAAGGACCTATGAAACATCAGTAAACTTCTACCAGACAACATGGCACAGACAAATAATTTATGATTCTATGCAGTGTGGCATCTGTACTTAGTGTTGCAACATTACATTGTATTAAACTTTTTTAACAGGTACAGGTTTCTTAAGCCCCTGTCATGGGGCTGTCAGTCAGACTTAACTCCAGTGCTTAAAATCTGATGGTATGCCACTGTAACACATGGTCAGCTGTGCTGTGTAGAAGTCATGACACTTGGCTGATAAAAGTTTAGAATAAATGAATAAAATTACTTACGTGGTTGCTATAAAAATTGCAAAATATGGATGTTCTCAACACAGAAGATAATGTAATCAAATTGATGGAACACTGACTGAGGCACATATGACAGACACGTAGTAAGTTATTCTGAATATTTATAAGTTATACAATCTGAACACAATTATAAATATATAACTAATGAATTTCATTATAAACCACCATTTTGATTTTTATATATATACTGTCTATGGAATATTATACATCATTTGAAACAACACTCTATTATAAGTCCTGTATTTGCAACTTTCTATATAAAAAACTTATTCACATAAGACATTCAAAATGATCATCAAAGTTGGATTTTTCTGTTTGTACATTACTAGTTAATATGCTGTGACCTGAGAATATATCAACAATTTAAAACCCTATCTAAATCTTATCTAAATAATGTTCAAACATTTAGTCCCTATCTCAAAAAATATAATGCTTCTCCATTACAAAAATCAATTGGTTAATGCTGTTTATAGAAATAATCACTGTTTATTCTGAGAATCATACTATACCCATAAATACACTCTGTGGACAAAATGCAGAATTACTGATTGTTAAAGTATGTGGTATATTTAATTACCACTGGGCTTCAGCGAGTTTAGTTAAACAGATGTATTTATTCTTCAATGAGACTTAAATAACATTCTCCAATTGATCATGTTTCAAGTTTCTATAATCTCAACATGAAGCCACCAACATTTCCAAACATCAAGAAATAAGTTACTTGCAGGTTAATAAAGGCAAACATCAAATTAATTTTCTCTTACAGATCTTTATATGCCCAATGTCTACCGAATAAAAAATATATAAATGGTATGTTTGTGTGTGAAACAAATAGTTTAAAAGCATGGTAAACACTTCAGAATGTACCTAAAACCTTCATAAGAAAAAAAACATAATACGGGCATAAAACTGCTGTTTTAGTTAAACTAACTTTGTCACTATGAAAACAGCCAATTCTGGAATCAGAGGTGAAGCCCCAACTAACAGACAAGGAACATGACAGCTTACACACTCATCATACAACACAGGGGCAGTAACAGATACAACACTGATAGAATGATGAATGACAAAAGAAAATCAAAGCACTTGAGAATACCTGCTCCTACACCATATTGTCCATCTCCAAACATAATCTCCTCTGGAACAGAAACCAGGCTTTCAATCCAGTGGAAGAAGGACCAATGAAATGAGGGAAAGATTCTGTTTTTTAAATATCATTTTGCTAACAATGAAAAGAAAAATGTTAGCTCCTGTTTACAGCCAGCTATTTCAGATGATGTAGATCAAAATAAAGTTCAGTTTTTACACTCACTCTATAGAACAATGACACTTTTCTAGTTCCTTACAACAGCAACATTTAGCAAGAATACTAGAAATATTATGAAACATTAACTTGACAGTGTCACAGGTCTGTATCACTGCCATCAGATGTATGCCCTGTGTTTGCTAGCCACATGTGTTTGCAGATGACTTCGATGTTTGGCAGAATGTGGACAGAATGGACACTGGAATTGAGGTTTCTTGCCACACTCCAACCTAATGTGACGAGACAGCGAGTTCTTGTATCGGTAACTCTTGTCACACTGTGGACATCGGAATGGTATATTTGATTTCAACACCATGCTTCTAATTGCTGTCATTTGCTGCTGTGTCTCTGCAAATGGTTGAAGATTTTCCCATAACTCGATGTCTACACCTGAAACAGTAACATGTAGAAGTACTATGCTTTCCCACAAATAAATGGCAATAAATGAGATGTGATATGTTACTACTATTGGTAGTGGAATTTAAATTTAAACATAAAACCAACCAAATATACTTTTGCTGGTGGAATTTCCTCCACAATGTACCTGTTATTTATACACCCATAATTTAGTTTTCTGGATTTGGAAGACATTCCCTCCATATGTCCATATGTGACTGATACAATGCCAGGATCAGTGAAATGGAGTTAAGTGGCATTTCCCCCATTCCAGATAAAATGGTTAAACTATAGTAATTTTGTCTCCATGGCTTCATTTGTGATAACAGGGTGCCCAACTTCAAGCTGAAATTTACAATAAGATAAAATTTTAAAAGTGTCATTTCCTCCAGACCAGACATAAAAATTATACATATAAAATTCAGTTAAATTTAACCAAGCAACAGTATTTCCCCATACCACATTTTACAGTTTCGCCAGCATGACTCCATCAAATTAAGCTAAATAGCGGATGTTATTCACAGCACAATGGTTATATCACCATGATGAGTCACACAGAATTGGTTAATGGCATTTCTTGCACATCAGGTGTAATGATTAAATAGTCATGACTTAGTCTTCTGTACCTCAGTAGTGGAATTCCTTTCATACAAAATTTAATAATGGTTATACCACCCTTAAGTGGTCTCCACATTGAATCAAGGCACAACACCAGCAACACAGGATACCCATGAAGGCAACACCCAACCACCCAAGTAGACACAGCAATACTTCTGTGAGAATTGTAACTCAGTCTTTACTGAAGATTTCTGTCTTCTGGGTTATTGCGCTGTGTAGTCTGGTCGATGTTAACCAACGTTTCAGAGGTCATACTGCCTCCGTCATCGCCCTGATGACGGAGGCAGTATGACCTCTGAAACGTTGGTTAACATCGACCAGACTACACAGCGCAATAACCCAGAAGACAGAAATCTTCATACTCACCGCTGTGAGAACCTCAAGTCTTACATCAGTCTTTACTGTTTTTCTGTCTTATAATTTTATCTGTACTTATTGTTTTACCATTTGTTAATGTTATTATCATATAAAATGAATAAACAATGCATTTATATTCTAAACTGCAGTGACTTGTATGTGTAAATAGTGTTGATGTAAAGTTGATGAAGACTGCTTGACAATCAAAACACGTAATTCAGACTTGATGCCAGTGATACAATGGTACATTGATGCAATATGTGCTGGAAATTGTTGTGTAACAAATGATAATATTAAACAAACTTATACTCCAGATTCTCATCTGAAAAAATGATATACCACATACGTTGAAATGGCATTATGGTAGGAAAAAGTTTGAGTGATGCACCCTGCCACACCACAGTGTACATAAATATTTTATATACTGTAAATAAGTACATAATACTTCATTGTAGTAGAAAGGGGATAGCACTTCCATGTCAATAATAGGTTTTGCTGATAAAATTAACATCTTATTTGGGCAGAAATGTACACTTTTTGGTAAAAATAGTATCTATAAACAAACCCAGTCCTTTATTAACACATATATAACTGTATGAAGAGTATAAGCTACATTTGAACCAAATGACACACAGATATAATTAGCCACAAAAAATACTTCTATACAGAATTACTTTTTTAAAGTGCACATATTAACCATTTTCATTGGAACATTACAAAATAATTTTATCACAATCAGAACAATTCATAAAAATGGGCTAGTTGCATTAATACTTAATCTTTATGAAATGGGAAATAGGGGATTTAAATCTTTGTACTACTGGACTGCTGGACTGGGTTAAGTGTTTGTCAATACAGTGCAACACACATAACATTCAAGTGAGCGTAAGACATGATGCAAGGAAGATAAAGGTTAATATAACAATGACATAAACTTTCTGAACACCTTAAATTCTTTGACATCAACATGAAATCTAAATATAATGGTAGACAAAGTTGGACAGCACATTAATTTATTAGTAAATAAAATTATTCTGTGATAGCTCAATCTGTAAAGTGACTGACTGCAGGCTGGATATGCCAGGTTTAAAGTAAGATTTCCTGCTTTCACTCATACAGAACACATTTGGGACCCTATCTAATATGTACAAAGGCCTCTGGTAAAGCAAATGGAGCAAGAGACAGACTGCTCATCTTCAACTCATGCTGAGATCTAAAAGGAACCAAGCCATACCTTCATGCATCCTATACATCTTAATGCTGCGGTTCACAGCATGGGGAAAACTTTAGTTTTGCTTCATTACCATTACCTCTGCCACAACTACCCCAAGTAGTTTCAGAGTTCTAAAATAAAACCATTTTATTTATTTCACAGGGTTAAGACATTTTGTTTACTACAATATCTGATCTTTTGAAAACCATTTCCTTCAAATCTCTCTTATTTGATTGCCATATATAATGGATACAAAAATTGCAGCCAAGTGATTAGCAATCGTGCTTCAAATTTGGGAGGTCCAAAGTCCAAATCTTGGTCTGAGACTTGTTATCCCAACTGAGACTTGCATACCTCAGTCCCTCCAGGAAAATGCTTGCACAGTACCTCAAATTAGTCCATCTGTCCAATTCATTATTCATTAAGCAGTCTGCCAATTGATGATGTATAGTCAGAGCTACTGACAGTGTCATTAAATAAACATGTATAGTGGGGTGCATATTGTAGTGTGAAGGTTACAGGCACAGCTGCATCTGTATTCAAGTATATAATTATTAAGTTATATATAGGGCATTGGAGATAAAGCTCCATGCATTCTTAATCTCAGAATGGGATGGAAATGGGTAGTAACCTTTATGAATCAACTGCTTCACTCCTGGAGAAAAATTATTAGTGTAGACATAGCAGTGATATGGAACAAATGAATATGCCCTAGTGCAGACAATACTGCAGCATGACAAATAAAACTTCTACAATGTGCATTAATTTTGTGCATTCTACATAAAAAATACAAAAATTACTGTCTGCAGATATAACTGTTCACAAAGTACCTCCTCTAAAATGCCATCACTGAATGTTCATTCTATGAAAAATAGTCACAACAGTAGATGTATCATTGTTAAACAACTTACAAACCAGCAAAGATGGAAGGTAAATTCTTGTAAATGTGGTACTCTGTAGTCTCTCAACAAATGTGCTGCATGTAAATGCTTTAATATGACTTACTAAATGTTATACACATTCAAGAAAAATAACTATCAAGAAACATTATGTCTAAGAAAAATGTGCCCAACACATGTGCAAAAATTTACTTACAATTGTGTTTGTTTCCATAAAACTCATGATCATACATTTTTATTAGATTTTTCTTGTTTCAGCAATTTGAGACACACATACTCTAACTTATTTATAAAAATTAAATAAATCTAATGTTACATACAGGTGGTTAATAAATGAGCTCACGAATCAGAAAAAAATTCTATGTGCCAGACATTTCTTCCTTAAGAGAAACCATGAACAAAAACTGTCGTCTGCAAACAAGTGATTATAACTAACCTGCACAGCAGAGGTAAGTCACTACTATTGCCAACACTTGGCAGCATACACAAATCAAAAGAGAGTAATGAATCATTAACACAATCATGAATAAAAGCAACTGTCAAGCTGTATTTTGCTCTAATCCTTTCCTACGTTCTAACATTTAAATAATTCAGTATCATCACTTTCCACATACAACATTTACAGAATAACCAATCAATATCTGCAAAGATAATTAAAAAGAAAAATAGAAATAGAATAGAAAATGTTAATGATGAATCAATGCATTTTCAGTCATCACAGATTAGCAGAGTAGTGGGTTTTCAGGTTTTGATTACAATTACAATCCCCTCATCTAGAGGTTATAATAATATAAAGACACACTACTGGGAATTAAACCCCAACTGTCCAGCCCAGAGCCTAGTCACTATATTCACTAGACCACCCTGGCTCCATACAAAGATCCTGTACAACAAATTAAGTTAAGGAATTTTAAGATGATCACTAAGAGGAAAAACAAACTTCAGTCACTGTTTTCACTTTATGTTCATGTGATATACAACATTCATACATCTGCTAGATGCTGGGACCGCACATGCCTAAGCATATGATTCTTATGTTTTGCCTTCTTTGGGCAGTATGGACACTGAAATTGTGGTTCTTTACCACACTCAAGGTTCAAATGCCGCAGTAAGTTTTTCTTGTATGTGTAGAAATTTCCACAACGTTGACACCTGAATGATCGAGCAAGATGTCTACCCCGACTGGCATTCAAAACAATGGCATCAGGATGTATGGTTACATCTCTTGATGGTGGTATGTCTTCCATATACATTTCTGCTAACAAGGGATGCATCTGAAGTTCATTCTCTGTTCTGGTCCAGTTTCCGACAACTGCAATGTAAAATATAATAAACAGTTACATAAGTAATATATTCTAACCGCACAATTTTTTCAAACAATTCACTACAATTTGAGTTCAAGAGGTGAAAGCAACACTCTGTGAGACTTGAGGTTTCTCATGGAGTGAAAGTATGGATCATATTCTTCTGGGGTGAGATGCCATGCAATCTTGTAGATGCATTTTAATATTTCAGACAAACATATCACCTCCAATTCAACTCTAAAAATGGAGGCAATCTGTTCCTCAGAAATCCTGGTAACCACCTACAAAACTACAGTGTCAAAACCCAGAAAAAACCAGTTATTTTTCAAAATTGAAGCTAATGTTCTAGAAATTATACCAGTGTTTCTATATGCCCACACACCCCAATTTCATTTTCAATCCATGCAAGATTTTTAAGTTATTCAGTGACAAATTTTCAAGTTTGGAAGGGATAAGTCCTGAGTGAGAAACAGTATGGAGGGAGGTAGTTATGGGCTGTTCCAAGGCACCATCCTAGCATCTTCCTGGAGATAGTTAAACTACAAAAAATTGTTAGGGAACCTGTAAAATATATAAAACTTGAACCATGACACCCCCAAAATATAAATATATGTGTTCCTAAAGTACTAAAATGTTCAATCACGCATGTAATTCTTCTAACATTTTATATTCATACAAAATATTTAAATAAAAGTTATAAATACATGCCTACAGCTCCAAGTACAAAATCAATCTTCTGGCTAAGAATAAGAATAAGAAGAAAATAATAATAATAATAATAATAATAATAATAATAATAATAATAATAAGGGTTAAGGTAATGGGGAGAGGTAGTACCTTTCACCATCATAATCTGACTATGCTGGACACTGGTCCTCACCCACCCAGGAGTAACTGAAGCGCAATACAGATGCTAGGCATCCAAGAGCCTCTCCTTGCTCAAGACCGTCCGTGCGTGGTGAAGAGCCACATCCGACTAGAGGTGACCCTGTTATATAACAGAACACGGCGGATCTAGAGGAGTAAACCTCGATAAATAATCCCTCAGTTCAAAGTGTGGACAACCGTGCAGCTACTACCAAAGAATTGAAAGACAAAGATCTGGAGTACAGGTCACCTAGGTACTCCAAGGGCTGAGGTTGGTTACGGCAACGAGGCAACTCAACGCAGGCCAACCATGGACACGCACAGCCAACAAGCCCAAGACTCACAAGAAAATCAATCAAGAAAGACAAGAGTGGCTTGGACAAGAGAAGAAATGAAGGAAGTCGTGTGGTGTCACATGTATGGTAAAACATTTTATAATATATGTGGCACTTGCTAAAAACAATATGGATCCCGGAAATAGCTGCTGCCCTATGTACCTTAGGGACAAGGTCTGTCTCGGGTACATGGAAGTACATACCCCATAAAGTGGTGAATAGATGGGATATAATAATAATAATAATAATAATAATAATAATAATAAGGTGCACAAATCGGACCAGCAGCCTTATAACCCTTAAAGTGCAAGTAAAACACAAAATAAACCAAAAATCTTGAAGAATTATGTATCTTGTTACCTAGATCTCTGCTTTTTTATATACCTGTAACGAGAGTGTTAATAACACTAAAAGTAATGAAACCTAAAACTACCTTTCTTTATGAGCGAGGCTAATTGACATCTATTTAAGGGGCCTTAGGAAAATCACAAAGTCCCACATTCATTGTTTAATTTCCTACGTCCCTCCAAAATAAGTAAGTGCATACTTTCTAAGACAGACAGACATGCTAAGCAGTGAGACAATAAACTCAATATAAATCCTAAGCAAGACACCTATTAACAAATGATTACATAACAATCTTTACATGATGATAATAATAATAATTTATTACATGCATTCGTTTTTGGTCTTTACTGTACATGCATTACAACATACGCATGATTCATGTGACCATGTGACACACTAAACCATTAAGCCACAAGTTAAGTCCAGCACATAGCCCTGCAGTATAGGGGATAAACTATTCCCATATGACAAAAGTTAAATGCTTCTTACTTAAAATGTTTCATAATAATGTGAGACTTTGTTTCTCACCTTAAAGAAAAGAACAGAGATTCAGAGTGTTTGACAACAGGGTGCTGAGGATAACATTAAGATCTAAGAAGGAGGAACTAACAGGAGGCTACAGAAAACAGCATAACAAAGTGATTCATAATTTATATTGTTGTCCAGATATTACATATTATTAGGGTGGTGAAATGAAAGAGGATAAAATGGGCAGGGTATGTAGCAAACACAAAAGACATATGAAATGCATATGAAATTTTAGGCAAGTTAGCAGAAGGACAGACCGCTTGGAAGACCAAGGGTAACATTAACACAAATCTTAGAAACGCAGGGTGACAACATGGACTGATTTCATCTGACTCATGATGGGAGACTGTGATGGGGCTCTTAAGAACATGGTGCAAAAATTCAGGTTCCATAAAAGGAAAGAAATTTCTTGAATGGCTGAATAACTGCTTCTCAAGAAGGACTCTGTTCAGTTAGTTTGACTTCTAAATACACAGCTTACTTTATTGTACAACAATAATTAGTAATATACATGTAATATAGAAACAAATTATTCATTGTCTCATAAAATTGTACAAAATAAAATTTCCATTGTATAGTTCATATAAGATATGTAGTTTCATTCATTTGAAAAGTTTTTTTTGCAGAAATTATCAGTGCAGCAAGTTCTTTTAAGTGACACAGAATTACAAATGAGAATAGAAAGTTGGATATTGTACATAGATTCCTCACTAACAGCATAGCACAGTTTCCAATGGGTGGCCTTTACTTTAAGTTCATATACAATAAATTATTCGTTATATGCTTGATTTCTATTAACCTATTAATTTTAGATAAAATTATTCACAACACAACACATAATTAGACAAATGTCCTTAAACTGAAAATTGTGGGTTGTTTAATATTATATTTATATGCTACAAATAACAGAATGTAATTTATTACATGAGTTAGTATGTTAGGCTCGACTCAACAGATGGTCATATGACTGAATCCTGCTTGAAGTGAATTTTCTTTACTGCTTCCAATTTTAAATATGTCGCAGAATGTTGATATTAGTAGCAGTAGTAGTTACATAAGTACAGAATCTGTTGGACATAACATAAAAAATTCACAATGTTGCTATGTTTTCTATTAGTTTATAAAAATGTAGTTAATACAAAAATCCTAGTCAGTTATGCCAATAAAGTAAAATGCAGTGGCCATATTGTTTCATAGTCTATGGAAAGCTACCTTAAAAATGTGAATTTTTCTCAATGACCTATCATCATTAAACATTTCTAGTCCTATATTACATGACACTAGTGTCACAGCCAACAAACAAATTTGTGCTTCTGCCATGTTATTATTAAGAATTGCAGGTAATAAAGAAGTATGAATTTGGGGTTCCCTCTACTGGCATAAACTTCATAATAAAGAACGTCTCTGAGATTCATCTAAATCTTGAAGCACTGAATGTTCAATAAATTACTTCATACTTTAAGAAACTTCAATCACTGACATTACAATACATTACATTATGCTATGCTATACCATACTATAATATATTTTATTACAAAACACTTTCAAAAAATATACTTTATACCAAAGTCCTTATCCCTAACTTGGAAGTTTTATCTAACAGGGGCAGGCTAAATTATATACATTATACTGGGAAGGTAAATCATTCATTTAGTGGGGGATATATGTATTTTCCTGCAAGAAACTTATAGATTGCCATTATAGATTATAATAGCAAATTTATGCAGAATACACTTGAGGGTAGCTCAGTGAGATTATTTCAAAACTATCAATAAGTCACAGACATTACAAGTTGTAAACTGATGCAGGATGTTTGCAGTACATATGTGATAGAAGATTGCTCTTGTGTCTGGTACGAAGTGGGCACAGGGGGCAATGGAACTGAGGCTCTTTTCCACACTCAAACTTGAGATGTCTCATCAGATTCCCATTACTTGAATAGCCCTTTCCACACTGTGAACATTGAACAACTTTATTTCCATTCTGACGTGTGCGGCCACAAGGTAATTGCATCTGAAGTTTCTTTGTAGCTGTGTTGTCAGGAACAGTCCCTTGTAGGTTAGCGTTATTAGCTGTATTGTCTTCTTCTGAGATGCCCTGGCACTGTGAGGCAGCAAACACATGGCTGGAATCTGACAACATCTGCTCCAAGTCTAATTCATCTTCAGGAATTACCCAAGTACCTGTCCTTGCTGAAAAATAAAACGTCCTTTTAATATTAATGAGAATTTTATTCACCAGCCATATCAATATTTACAAACTGCACAGACAGATTCACAAAACTATTGTGATTATAAATTAAGTACCCAAGTATGGACATCCAGAAATTTATACTTAGAATACATATAATGTGTGGGAATTGTTGGGATTAAATACATCATAACAGAACATTTGGCATTTCCTTTTCCAAACACACACCACTCTCAAAACTTTATAACAGACAATTTCAAAGTACCTAATGAAAACTTTATGCCTATCACAATGTACACTTAGATAACTTACAGAATTGCCAAAATATATTATAAACACAGATACAATGTAAGATTTGAGGTTTTCACAGCAGTGAGTATGAAGATTTCTGTCTTCTGGGTTTATCGCCCTGACGACAGAGGCAGTATGACCTCTGGAACGTTGGTAAACATCGACCAGACTACACAGCGCAACAACCCAGAAGACAGAAATCTTCACAGATACAATGGCTACATCATTTAAATAAAATACTAAAAATTAAGTTCAGTAGAGAAGTAAATGTACTGTTTAAAAGTCAACATTAGCACTCAGCACTGGTAAACCAATGGAATGGCACTGTGATATTACACACAAAAACAGAAGAATAATTAGCAGTTCATACTTTTTTAAAACAGTTTTAAACAGTTCAGATACAACAGCTTTATAACACGCTTGTAGTCTATAATGTAATTTCTTGTGATAATATTCTAGTCTCTGCAGAACACATGCTTTCAAAAAACTACAAACGTCATTTAATTACAAACATGAGTTACATTTTAGAGATTTTTTAGGCATGGGGCATAATCATATTATTTATGCAAAAGTCAAAAACATGCAAATGAGAGGGAACATGGTAAGGAAATAGTTAAGACAAGTTTTGGAGTATAACTGCATGTGAGCTGATCACTGTAGTACAGAAATTTGAGGATGCTTGCAATAAATATGGGTCATCAGACTGCTCTTGCGCTTTGTTCGAAGAGGACAATGTGGGCACTGAAATTGTGGCTCCTTTCCACATTCAAACTTGAGGTGTCTTGTAAGACTTCCTTTACTCATATACACTTTTCCACATTGTGTACATCGAAACACAATTCCTCCCTCTGTTGGAGGACGTCTACTGTCAGTTTTCTGTGACAGAACCAACTGTAATCCTTGCCTTTCTACATTCTCAAGAGGAATTTCTCTTTGTAAATCAATATTACAAGACATGCTGCTGGTATTTCCAAATACTTGAGGTGTGTTAGACACTGTCTGTTTGTCAACATCCAAATTCAATAGTCCCTGAGGAAACATCCATTGTGCCATGTCTGGAAATAAAATAATTAATCAACATTAGATGGATTTAACACCAAGAAGTTAATACAGTGTAACTACAAGTAAAAAGTATACATTTAAAAATGTACCTTGACAAACTAATTACCCTATAAAAGTCTTATTCATATAAAATTAAATAGTAACAAAAAACAAAAGTAATCTAGATTGACACAAATGATGTAACCCGTGTTAGGAGCTACTAATGAGTGGTGTAGAACTGAAAATAATAATTTTATTCTTATACTGAATATGAGTAACTCGCCACTGTTGGGATGGAAGGAGATTCTATGTTATGGATGAGGGTAATTCATATTAGTGAAAGGCATAAATACTACTAACAGAATGTACAAAACATTAAATAAATTTTACCTAATAATGTTATACAAAAGCAACAATCAGAAAGTAAATCAAAATGTGATTTGAGGATATATCTGAAACACAGAGCACATTCTTGTTATTAGTCATATTTGAATGAACCCAGGTTTGTATGAAAACTATAGAAATGTGGCCACCATTGGGATAATGTAAATGTTACATGTTTGTAAAATAATAACATTTATACTTATTTTTTGAGGATATTTTGATTAAAACAAATGTTATTAAAACATCAAAGTTCCCTAACAGACATAATATGAATGAACAACTTTATCAGCAATGGTGATCAGTATGCATGCATTACTGCCTGGTTTGGGAATATGCTTAGATCTATTGCAAACAAATCTATCATAACAGCTTAACTGAAATAAAATACTGAAACTGAAAACTAATATTAATTAAAGTGAACATAATATTTAAAGATGGAAACACCCCAATCAATACATCACATAAAGCATGCATGGAATAGAACTGTATCTTAAAAATAATGACTGCAGGAAAAGCAGTAAGCATCCAAATCATCCCTAATATTTCTTGAATAGTTCAAAATAAATGCCTTCATAGCATATTTTTTTATTACTTGTAGTTTGCATGTTAACTGCCTTTCAGGTGTACAGGTGATAACCACATACATAGTGTTCATACATTATATTTTCTATTTCAAAATGCTACAGGAAGCAACCATCTGGCAGAAATGAAATGCAGTTTTCAGAAAATTTTCTGTTCACATATGAATTTGTATGTCAGTATTCTTAATCTGTATTATACAACAATACCAACAACAACAGGAAATTTGAATCTCTGAATTATCAGAATTTGAACATAAGACAATTTACAAATATCTGTATCAACAGCTGCTCTCTAAACAAGAGCACACATTAGCAGATGTTGTTTCATTTCATTATTTCATTTCAGTAAAATGATCAAAATAATTAAAATATCAGTTCATCATAAGTTACGGGGAGGAGGATTTTCTTCGGATGTAACAACCAAACATTTTTCATAAAAACTTTTATTTCAGTAACAAAAATTATTTCTGTAACTAAAATGTAACTTAACAGAAATGGAAATAATAAATTTATCATACATACAAATGTTATGAATTGCACATAATCAACAGATGCATATGCAGAGCTATGACAGAATGCAAAATATTTACAGAATGTTTCATTTCAAATGCAATCCTGGTCTGTAATCTGGTCTGTCACAGTTTTCAGTTTCTTTATTATGATCGAGCAGACTGAGGACAGACAAGATCTACTAAATGGAATTGGAAAACAACACAACCACTTTGCAGCAAAACATGTGTACCTCCCCTTTACTTTTATTGCCACTTTATGTATTTTTCTGCAATCTACATGTACAAATATAAATAAGTATCTTTAAGTTTAAATGTTTACACATAGTTAATAAATTTTGGATCAAACGGTAGGAAATATTATATTTTCATTTATTTGAAATAATGAATATATTTAAAATAAATGGCATAATAATAATGATGGATAATTATAAACATCAAATAGAACATTTTTAGGTTGGGGTCGATTTATAAGAAGTTGTCGCAGCCAATCAATGATATAAACCATCTACCTCCCTCCAACGATATGCAAAATGGGGTTGGTGTGCTGCGATGACTCTTCGACAATATTTAGAGTGCCGTGGGTATAGAAAAATTGTGGAACACTGCTACAGTTCAAAGTTAACTTCCAGAATGTTTGCAGTGAATATGGGTCAACAGACTGCTTTTGTGTTTTGTTCGAACAGGACAGTGCGGGCATTGAAACTGTGGCTCTTTTCCACACTCGAACTTTAGATGTCTTGTGAGATTTCCTTTGCTCATGTACACCTTTCCACACTGAGTGCATTGAAATGCATTTGCTCCCTCTGTTTCAGGGTGTCCACTGTGAGATTGTTGTAATCCAGGTCCCTCAATATCCACAACTTCAATTTCTCTTTGCAGATCAATATCATTTGATGTATTGCTAATGTCTGCAAAAACTTGCTCAACTATGTTAGGCATCCTCCCTCTGTTCTCAGAAATATAATGACTACCCACATTTAACAGTCTTTGAGAGATCATCCATTGTGCCATATCTGTAAATAAAATAATTAATTAGAATTAGCAGTAATTAATAACAAGTAGTAAGTATTTAATTTTTAACCGGTATATTTCCTCTAATATAAATAGGTATATTTTACAGTAAAGGTGAACTGTACACATGCTGAATTACTGAGGATAAGAAAAGAAGCTGTTGTTTGAATATTCAGTTCTTTCTAATGCTACATTTACTGCTGAGATTATGAAGTGCTGAATGATTTATAGTAGTTTTAATATGAATGATTAATTGGACGGGTACATCTGTCCAAGCATTCATCTGAACATACTAAAGAAAACTACAAATAATCTCAGTCAGGCAGCTGAATGGAATTTTGTTAACTGAATAGGTGACATAATGGTAAATGGTACAATGAATGACAAATTGAGGAGGATGTGAAAGGGATCAGCCTTGATCTATTTGATAATAATATCCAAGATGTGCCACTGGTAAATGAGAAACACCACAGAAAGCCTTCTCCAAAATAGCTGGTCTCCAAACCCAGATTTAAATCCAGACCACTGAAGTATGAAGCGGGAATGCTAACCACTATGCCACAACTTCAGTCTATTATATGCATATACATCTTACTAAACCATGTAAATGGGAAAAGTTTGAACCCTATGTAAACACAATCATACACACAATACAATAAATAAATAAAAATACCAAAATATCTGCTATGTAAACTGAATGTGTCATAAAACAAATACTGTGTCATATTGTATTGTTTATTTTGTATACATTTACATGGCACTTACAAAGCTATTTATCACATAATTAAACTTACTGTAAAATATGTCATGTTAGTAATATACATGGCTATTTACAAAAATGCAAAGTATGCATTGAGGATGACATTTTAAGTTTTAGATATAGCTTTAATGTAGCATCCGGTCCTTACAGTGATTACACGTAATGAATCCTTCTCAAGCAATCAGGCAAGTCAATACACAAGAAAACTATGACATTTTGGAAAAACGTCTTTGTCTCCTTCTGCCATCCTTTGGCTAATTACTCACCATCAAAAACATGAGAGTGTGAATGTGTATGTGAACACACGTCGCCCAATATGTGTTCCTCGTTACATCATTCCCTGATAATGGAGACAGAAACAGTATGATTACCCCCCCCCCCCCCACTCATGTAGCTGATTGCCCAAAAATATTTCATTGTGTATATATGTAATACTGGCAAACTATCATTTGATATTTACTTCGCTCAGAATGGAAAGGCTGGAAAGAAATAGCAAACAGCTTAAATGTCTTTGTACCAATATCACTTTACAGTAACATGTTTTGTCATAATCCCAATCTCAAATGATTCAAGTACAAATTTTGTTTCACATCTGATGAGAGTGATTCCAAACCTCAAATCAATGCCTGTGTACATGATAAAACTACAATTATAATTTCCCAAAACCAAATATTCTATATACATTTTTCTCCTTCAACATTTATATTGATCACCTATCAATTCATGTTACATGACTCAGTTGTATGAAAAAATGTACAAAAGAAAGAAAGAAAGAAAGAAAGCAAACATATCAGAAATGGTAAGAAAGATTCATTAAATTGGTTGATTCATTAATGGCTTTTAATATAATATTGTATGTAAGGTTGTACACAACTATGTGTTCATGAAACAATAAATAAAAAGTCCTAAGAAAAATAAACTAATCTGCACACATTGATGACATTTTGTCCATTACAAATACAATGGTTATACCACCATAACTCCACTACAGGTGTAACTGATGCACTATAATTATTTCACAGTCTTGTTTGTGAAAACAGAGTTACTTTGTGTGGTTGAGACCAGCATTAAAATGAGAAATTTTAATTTACAAATTCCATCCCATGACAACCAAAAAGGAAACCACTTTCTTCATTCTTGTAAAGATAATGGTAATCAAAATAAAGATCAAGTGTCATGATTCGAATAAGTATGGTAATTTTCCATCTTGGAAGTTCATTCACATAGGTATACACACATTTCTATTATCAGTCAAGGTGGTACATAGAATGCCTGCTCAGAACAGCTCACATTTCTAGTAGTCACATGCTATGTAACAGACGTCACATGTTGCTACATCTGACACTATCACACCTACTGCATTCTTGCAGTTGGACGTTCATGTTTTAATATAATATGCTGCTTCAAATTGCTTTTAAGTTTTGACTTTTTAGGGCAGTATGGGCACTGGAACTGTGGCTCCTTGCCACACTCAAGTTTCTGATGTCGCACTAAGCTACTTCGATATATGTAATGTTTCCCACATCTTCGACAGTTGAACACATCCTCTTGTGCATGCTCGGCATGAGCAGCCCCTATTTGTTGCTGGATTCTAACTTCACATCCTTTGTTGTGGGGCATATGCTATTAAAAAAGTAGAAGAATGTTAACTACAAACATCATACAGATTAGGAATGTACATAATCCTAGCACCAACAATCAGCCCTTTTTATGGCAGGATTGTGACTAAAGATCTTACCTTCCTATGCCAAATAATAAAGAAAATCAACATGGTTCATCCTTTCAATGTTATGTTGTAATAATTTACCTCTTGGCAGAGTGTCTAACAGATTTTGACACAGAATTTCAGGTACAATTCAAAATTTTCATACCTTTTCTATGCAATATGCAAGTGAATTAGGTAAGCAGACAATACTATTCTAGCTGCACATCATAGGATAAACTGGGAAAATAGGAGCATCTGTCAAGAAAAGCTTTGAACAAAAAAGTTTCAGATTTAGCCAAAATATGTTGAAATTGACTGCTAAAAATATATGTCTGGTATGAGTCATGGTAACTGTGGTAAGATACATTTTTTAGCATAATATAAGTAAGTTGATGGAGTGTTAAAATGAAAATTGGTACTTTCTGGGCATTTTACACTGTCTTCGTTTTAACCAGACACGATGTTTTTGAAACACGATGTTTCCACCTTAAGGTAATAAAAAGGATGGAAATAAAGGGTTCCTACTTAGCTGAGCCCATTTGAATGAGCTATTCGCAATCAATAATCACTCTTTTATACCTGAGGATTGAATGAAATCCAATTTCTGAAATAACATGTCTTGATAAAACCAAGACGATGGATGATGTCCAAGAAAGTAATCATGTTTATTGGAAGCCAGTTGTTTCAGATCAACACACATACACATCACAGTCTGATGCAGATATTTGAATTAGGATTGTGTATGGATTAAGGCTTTAAATAACTAATATAAATAATTTCAAATAAAAATAATCAGGATGGCTTATTATTTTTCAGTGCAGACCATACAAAACTAAAGATTTAGATTATGATCTTCTGGGTTGTTGCACTACATAGTCTTCGGTTGTATACTATCAAAACTGAAGATCGAGGCAGTATGTTTCCCTAATATTACTGGTATACAACAAGACTACACAGTGGAAGAACCCAGAAAACCATAACCTAATTCACATTCCAGTAGAAACATCAAATCCTACATAATTCAAAATTTCTGTGTGGGCAAAGGAAAATGTCACATAAAAGAAAACCTCAAATCCTAATCACATAATTCACCTGCAAAGTAAGTGTATTTTCATTAACAATCACCCCCCCCCCCCCACCCGGTTGTCTGTAACTAATTTAAGACTAGCTGGACCAAGCAACAGCACTTAGGAAATGTGGAAAGAGAAAACACAATGATTATCACCATTATAATTGATAAATAAGATAGTTTTTAAATATAATCAGTGTGTATTGATACCTTTAAAACAACATTCTATCATATATCTTTATAGTATGGCAACAGACACTATTTGGGAAAATATAATAAAAGTATAGTCTCAAACACAAAATTAAACTATATACTTGTGTACATAACATTAAAAAAATTAATTCCCTAAGGGATAAGGTGCCAATATGAGCATTACGAATAAATAATTTCAACTGTTCGTGTAACTTCCTAAGAAAATAATTTTATTTTGGAAGCTCATGCATATGTTTCAAATTTTGTACAAAACCACAATTCTTACCCCTTCCAATTGACTTCTTGATCTGCCCATCTGTCTATCACAAACATAAGTCTTTTCCAATGTCTTGGTTGATTGTAATCGACAGCCATATCTAGGCCAAACCCCAGGAACTTCTGGATCTGAAAATAACAAAACAATTAGACTTATAAACAAGACAAAACGTGCCATAGGTGTTTTCCACACCACATGTTATGTATACATTGCTTAATGTTATCTCATTGCATGTATATAAGAACAGTAACTAATAATAAAAGCAAACCTTCCATTTGCTATAACTATTTTTTTTATATACTCACATATATATGACCTAATTTTGCAGAACTGATACATGTATAGGCTAACGCACATGTATGCA
The DNA here is from genome assembly GCF_977971745.1 of Zootermopsis nevadensis. NCBI lineage: Eukaryota > Metazoa > Arthropoda > Insecta > Blattodea > Termopsidae > Zootermopsis > Zootermopsis nevadensis. Next base: position 4,344,806 of record NW_028259160.1, read on the forward strand.
TAAAAATGCCATTAACAATTATTGAGAATGATTTCAGATTCACTTCTTTCAAGAAATCAGAATTTCTTCTAATGTTACCACTGTAACACATCATTCAGTACAGCAGTCACATAATTGATAAACTGTAGCATGAGAAGTCTGTACTTCCTCCACATGAATATAGTTGTCCTTTGGCTGTAGCACATCATTTTTTTAAAGAACAAGTTTGCAGCTGATGGATAAATCATAAAACAATGAAAATCTGGAGAAGAATTTTAACTGTACTCATACATGATAGTAGACTAGACAAAATTAATTTAAAATTATTTTAAAGTATGGTTCTGTAGATATCAGTTTAAATTAATTTTGCTCATCTGTACTGGCTTGTGATTTGTTAACTCTTGAACTCAATCAGAGCAAAATGCTGTCTACTGACGTGATCTGAGTGGCCTGTGCACATTTTTGCAGTACTGCATCCCTTTCTATAATGAAAAGATTATTACCACCCACATTAAATATTTCATTTTAAGTCAATATTTAACTTTTAATGTATGCTAAATAGGGTATTTTAACTCCCATACTTCAGGGCTGAAAACTAGACTTTAACTCTGGAGTCATATGTATGTACGTATGTAAGTAACAGTTTAGTGGTATGCTAGCATGATGCACAACCAGCTGAATCATATGTAAGTAATGACACACAGTGGACAGATGTTAATAAAAGTAACAAATTGACATATTTTACAGGAAATTATTAAGTAATATGTGAATCTGTTTAGAACAGTATGTCAGTACCAATTTTAATTACCACGAAGTTTCAGGAGAAATTAATAAAAATAACAAATCAACAAATTTTCAAAAGAAAACTGATGAACAATACGTTAATCTGTTTACAAAAGGAAGTTAGTAGCAACTGTAATAAATTAAAATGAAATTTCAGCTGTCTTTCCTAACCCAGTAGGCCATAAGTCAATTACAAATTGTAAATGTGGCCCACAGGTCTTGTAAGTTTCAGAACCACAGGGCTAAATATGTATAAGTTGAATTAAAGACAAATGTGAACACCTCTAAAACATAAAGTACTATCTATAGTTTTGACATAAATTGATGTGACTGGAGACCTGGCCTCAGGATTCTATTCCAGACTCCCAAAATAATATGATGCATTAATTGCAAGCTGTTATTTGTATGTTCTTCTCTGTTGTGGGAATGTAGGTAGATACCAACATTTCAGAGAAAAATACTGTCTCCATCTTCATTCCTGAGGAATAACCTTGACATCTTCACCGCTGTTGGAGCATCAAATTTCACAAGCTGTTTCCCACAATGTAGCACATAAAACGTATTTTGAACATCAGTGTTCTTAAAAAACTTACTGCATACATAAAATACAAGGAAACCATGAATCTCATAATATAATTAATCAATTAATGATTTATTGTTGTATGGGTTAAGGCTGGAAGTCTTTATTTTCATCCAAGAGGTCACATGTCACAAAATATTAGTATAAATAACTGGTATCATATTAAACACTAACAACTAAAATAAACAAAAAAGTATTTTCACGTCCAAAAAAATATATAACCTCTACTACTGATTTTTCTTAGCTTTTAGTTAAAGGACCTTTGTGTACAAAGAAAATATGTTGCTTTAAGTTTCCTTTTAATTTCACTTTCTTGGGGCAGTATGGGCAATGGAATTGTGGTTCTTTGCCACACTCAAATTTAACATGTTGACATAAACCTCTTTTATGTACATAATCTCTTCCACATTTTGGGCACTTGTACATTCCTGTTCCTGATTTATGAGCATTTCCAGACTGCTGGATGTTCACTCCACTGAATGAATGCTCAGACATCTGTCAACAAAAAAATAAACATCTATAAATACCTGTGCAAACCAAGTTTTAAAAATTTGTGTAATTCAACTTGAAACTATGGCACGCAACATAAATTAAAGTAAGTTTACACAGTGTCCTAACTGCACATTTTAACCGATTTATAAAGAGATCAGATACTACCTCAAAATATCTACATAATCCAAAATCTGAGTTCTTAATTTATTACATAAATATAGACTATCTTAAACATCTAAACTATTGTTAATAACAGATACTTGACTGAAGCAATCTCAAGTTTAGTCACTCAATAATTATAAACAGTTTAGTTGCAAAGGTGATTCAAAAATGTTCACACAATAAATGAGTAATTTGAAGCCAAACATAAAAACTAAAGTAAAATTAATGTAACACAAATTTTGGAGTGGCTTTCCTGTAGGCCAGATACAATGGTTATGCATCCAGTAGCATTTATACACATTTTAATGTTAATGTAGATCTTGAAGTTTTCATGATGATGCAGTCATCTTAGCTGCTGCACAAACACATCAAGATCACCACTCATGCAGGCTACAAAATGTTTTATCAGATACATGCATGTGAAAATAGACATGAACTATGCAATATACTGACTGACATAATTATATGAAGAAGTCACTTAAATTTTAGACTAAAGAATGTTACAAGACCATAAAATGAGTCCCACCTCTACCAATTGGTTTAACAGATCTTGTGCAGTAGTCATATCATCCTGTGTTCTCTGTTGCATCAAACTGCTTGATGAATGTAATGGTTGTTCATAACTGGACCACAACTCATGAATCCCTGAAACAATTATTACAATGGATATTGGTAATTACTCTACAAGCAGAAAAAACATTGTGGTGGTATACTGAAACCTAGTCCTTTACTTGAAACCTGTGATATGTAACATCACCCCTAGTAGTTGACAAATGAGTTTAGTGTTCAGGGATCTGCTTCTATTGTAAATGTTTGTTAACCTTTATTATTCAGTAATAGGGTCACTATTATGACAAACAATTGCCTAAAGAAGTCACAGCCAACTCTCACAATGTTCAGTGTACCAAATATTTCACAGAAAATGGGCACTATCTAACAAAAGTGGTAAATTGTGTAATGTGGCAACTGAATAAGTTATTGAAGTCTGTCTCAATCTGTATCATATGGGAATAGGGGATTTAAACTTCCACACTATGAGGCTGCTGGCCAGAATTTGTGTGTGGTTAATAATTCAGTGGTATGCTGGTATCTGGACAGCATAAAAGCCATACGTATTCGATAATGGTTAACATCTGTACATGGACTTGAATCCTGTCTATGCTTCTCTTTTGTGGTTCTCCCTAGTTCTTCAAAATGAAATTTAAAACAGATTCTAAACAGTATATTTCAATTTTTTCAGATTTTGGAAATAACTTACATGAGATACCACTAGATAACATTTTCCACCGCACATACAAAACAAGAACTAGCTATTATTTACATTGCAGGTTACAAATACAATATATAATTAACTTCCTTTATAAAATTGGTTCCACAGGTCCCCTTTCCTTACACTTGAAGATGTATACAAACTTACCTCCAAGTTACATATCATTGTGCAGAAAAAGACAATAAATAATTCAGAGAAAATACTCTCATGACAATAAATCATATCACAAACCATTCAAATCAAATGGATTTTAATTAGATTATAATGAATACAAATTTAAGTTATGGAAACTATTTGTATATGTACTGTCTCTCATTCTTTGTTTTGCTCTTGTTATACTGCTTCGAGTGTCCTTTCACTTCTGTCTCTCTTGGACATTATGAACACTGCCACCGAGGTTCCTTGCCATACATAGGCTTCAAGTGTAGCTCCAGATTTCTTTTGTGAACAAATTCTGTTCCACAATTTAGACACTTGTAAAATGTCTTCCCAAAATTTTCACCAGGCAACAGATTTCTGACTCCACTAAATGAATTTTGAGGCATCTGTCAAGAAACAACATATTTGGAGTCAGAAAAACTGTATACATAAATGCTGCATACATATTACAAGTTCATATGATTATTATTTACATTCAAACAATTCTCACCATCTCTATATGCCTTGTAAAATTTGATGTTGTCATGGTTTCACCAAAGAAGCTCTCCTCTGCCATGTTCTTGAATGGGAATAGTAAATGAGATTCACAAAAAATGGTGATGCAAGTGCTGCAACAACCATCACAATGTAAAGTTAAGAGAGAATTACATCCAAGAAACAGAAATACGGCAAAACTTTATATACAAATGTCTCTACAACAAACAAAATCCATGAGGAGGAGGTTTTCATCTACCACTCTGAAATAAAATGTATGATGTTTTAAACTTTAAAATGTATAAATATAACATTTTAAATGTCTTTCTTAATACATATTGCACAATTCAATGTGATTTTAACCTCTTGCACTGGTAACAGGAAGGCCTAAATATAAACACAGGTGATCACTGCTAAATGTAAGTATTACTTTCTGTAAAACAAAAACACATATGTTCAACCAACTTATGAGCCAAGTATAAACAATGGATATGTGACACTTGGAAAATATTATATCTATATATTTTCATAACAGAAGCTGTTTATTTCATGTAAATGATAGAGAAATATCTTACAAACAACTGCCAAGAGATACTGGAAAGCAATGAGTTGTTTAAGAAGCAGAAGTGAACTTAAAGGCGTTTCATGCTGCTAGCAGCAGTCCCTGCATGAGATTACATTTGGCACCAATGACAACAGTTTCTGTCATTACTAAAACCTGGAGACACTTGATCATTAAACAGTTCACTAAGCCATATTCATTTTTGTATGTTGTTACATTTTATTTGCAACCAAAAAATATGGTTACATAGGGCAAAATACTTATGAAAACACAACATGGTATTTTACCAATTACTCCCATGTGTGACGTATACAAAATCAGATTGCAGTTTTCTGGCTTATAACACCATGCCTTGTGATGCCCTTCTTCCAAATGGAAGTAATATGTTCCTCTGAAACACTGGTAAAAATCTGTAAGACTACATGACATTAAAACCCAGAACACAATCCAATTTACACCACCATGAACATTTTAAATTTCATGCCAATCTAAAGTCATCTCACAAAAAAATTAGTCATCTGGGTCATTCTGAAAATAACCACACACTGTAAATTTAGAGGTTTTGACGGTGGTGAGAAGGATGATTGAGCAGCCCCAAGAGAGGAGGATATGCCTCATGGATGATGCTCCATGGTTGGAATGGATACCTATCATTTCTCACTGAAACATTGCCCTTGCTATGTCCTTAGCATAAAATCACACAGAAATCTGGCTGGCTATCTCCTGTCCTTAAGAAACTATATGCAAAAAATTAATGTCTATTTTATGAATGCTGTTAGTTTCTGCAGGAGTATTTGAACTTCAATAACTTTTAAACTAAAAGCTGCAGTAATTCTGGATTAAGTGAAATATGTATTGACTATATGTAATTTTTATTGATGGAAATATATCATAGAGCCTTTGTTGATATGTACTAGGAGGAATTTATATGTTCAGCAAGCCTAGTAAAGAGTTAAAATAAATGCATCAAATTACATCAGTATACATATACTACATTTATTTTTGTAAATCAGTAAAAGTATGTTGTATCTGATTTCCATCTAATAATTTTACACTTGAACAGGCAGAATCCCTTAGCCATAAAAGTACAACATGGATTTCCAGTAATTTGGAGATATCTACCAGTAACACCAGCATATTATCAAACTGCTAACCCCAGAATTAAAGTCCAGCCAGTAATTTTGTACAATGGTGGTGCAGAATGTTCTCAGAATTAACAAGACGGCAAGGACAACACATACTTTCCGTAAGTGTACATTTTCAATGTATTCACTGTAAACAATGCAAATACATTTGTACTTCAGCTAATAAAATGTCCACAGAGTTAGCAAGCACACCAATTTATCCTACATTTTTAAATTGGTTTTTATGAGAATCCTCATTTTATACATTAAAATATCTGTAAATATTAAAATAAATACAAAATTTCCACATAAGCTTCAAATAAAATTTTTTATCTGATGCCATTTTACATCTGTCTAAAGAAACCCATACAATTTTAGCATGAGAAATTCAATATAACTGAACACTGATATTTTCAATTATATTACTACATCTATATATTTTTTAATTATGTTAAGAAAGAAAGGTAAACATTACTATGTAATGCAATAGGACATTCATTTACATCAACAGTTTAAAATAAATTGATGACATGACAATTCCATATGCTTCTGTAGCCTTAGAATAGACTGCTCCCATCTGATGACAGCATGTCATAATACTGATAGATTTATTACTACATTTTTATTTTAATATTTGCTGTATAGTAGGGGAATGTTTATGCTGTAGCTACTCTGATGACACTGTCACAAATTATTCACATCTATAGTACACTCAATGATGGGAGAAAGTGATACATACTACACAAAAGGTTCCAGAACAAACTAACAGCAACTATTTTCCTCCACAAACCAGCAATAGAGGAGAGAAGATAGAACCCTGTCCAAAATAATGTGAAAGGAGAAACAGGAAAAGTCTTGAAAAGGGGCTCTGATTGGTCAGTCTTATTTCCCTCAGCCTGTTTCCTCTAATTTCCTACAAAAATCTGCCTACATCATGGCTCTACTCACTTCTACCACTAGGACATAAGTAGTAGCATCCTTCAAAATGCTGATTAGCACCTAAATGACTACACAGTGTCACAATTCAGAACATCTCCATCTAAATAATCAATGTTGTGAAAACATCAAACCTAAAAAATTAATACTAATTTTTGCTTTGCTGATTTCTTTCTAAAGAGCCTTTATGTACTAATATTATGTGTTGCTTCATATTTCCCTTCAATTTAGTTTTCTTTGGGCAATATGGGCACTGGAACTGAGGTTCCTTTCCACACTCATGTTTCATGTGCTGTCGCAAACTCTTCTGATGTATGTAATCTCTTCCACAGTTTGGGCACTTGAACAATTTCCTCTCTGGCTTTGCATTGAAAGGTAACACTCCAGCTCTACTGAATGAACCTTCAGACATCTGTTGGAAGAAAAAGCAAGTCAGTAATGAGGCACAGAACTAACCTATTAGAAAATAGCAGTCTTATTTATCATCTACATTTCTTCATTACCAAATTTTCTCACCTCTTCCAAGTGGCATAACAAGCCTACTGCCGACATGGTTCCATTACCAAATCCCAGCTCTGTAATCGTCATAGATGAGGCCAATGGGTGGTCACAAACAGAAGATGATTCAAGAAATGCTGGAACAATAATTAATGAACAGCTTTATATACACTACAGCCAGGTGCTCTAATATCGTAACCTTAATGTACAATATTTAATGGCATCTATATAATTTTTAATATTATTTTCTTATTTTCATTAAAATATATTATTGTTCATTCATCTCAAAGTTATCTGTCACACAATACTAATCTTCACTCTATCTATGCTAATTTTCTGGCATAAAAAGACATTTTTATTGTTAGTTCATACTATGGTACAATTCCAAACACAAATTTCATCAAAGATAAGTGGAGAGCACTCTTGCTTCACAGTCAGGTCACATATGCTGTCCATCCTTGCTAAAGAACTTTGGTTTCCTCGTCCAAATTCTAAAGTATCTTAAAACAAGCCACAAACACTTCCTTCCACACCTTTCTTCATTTCCCAAACACAATCATCCACTCACTCAACTCTATACATCTATAAAGCTGAGGTTCCACCAAACAAAAAAAAAAAATAACATTTTAGGCTTAAATACGAACATCTGTTAAGACTCCAAATAATGACTTTTATTTTTGAAGAAATAGTACATTTTTTGCCATCATTTAAAATGACATAACTAGAAACTGTGTTTCAATTCCAAGTAAATTTTTGTAACTGCAAGGTTTATGCAATTTGTCACAAAATAAGAAATTTGTTTAAACAATAGATTTTTTCTAACATAAAAATTGTGTTAAATAAAGAAGTTTTGATAGTTTCAATATTTATTGCTTAAATACAATAAGTTTTAATAGTGATTACAAACAACAGTGTTCAACAATAAATTTGGGTGTTACACAATACTTTCCCTACCCTCACAACTTGGAAGAAATACCTGTTGAAAAGACATGAGGAGGTTCATAATACAAACAAATTAAAACACAGTTATTGATAATTTAACATAAGTCAAAAATATTAACTCAGATTTAAATGAACGTACATCTGTGAATACAAAATTGGGAGATCTCTGTAAATTAATCAAATACAAAACTTAGAGTTAACAGCTGAAACTTAATTAAAATATATAACAAATACAATTCAATAATATATTTAACAGATATTTAGATTGCAATGCACCACTTAACTCATATAATAAATTATCAGAGACAATTTAAATAATATTTTATACATAAATACTCAGTAATATGCTAGCTGACAGTTATATGGCATACAAAATAATTTGAACATGTGTCTCTCTTATTCTTAGGCAAGCTACTTTCTTGCCAAAAGATTATGATGTACAAATACTATATGCTTCTTTAAGTTCTCCTTCAGTTTTGTTCTTTTGGGGCAATGTGGACACTGAAATGTGGGTTCCTTGCCACATTCTAGTTTCAGGTGACGCCACAAACTTCTTCGGTGTAAGTAAACATTTCCACAGCCTTCACACTTACAACATTCCTTTCTTGACTTCTGAGAATTACCATGCAAGTGAGTCACACCTCCTCCAATTGAATTCTGGGACACCTATCAAAAACAAAACATACTCATTGTCTGACAAGGGTAAAGGTTAACAAACTCATAAATTTAACTCCAGACTAATTTCCATGTCTTCCCTTATGGAAAATAATTATGTTAGTTAGCTTAATTTTCGCTAACATGCATCAGATTTCCAGAATTTGAACAAATCATGAAATATTTCATCCCTCCATGGGGGGTCCAGTTTTTCACATAACTGCAGCCAGTGATTTCTGTTCTCCCATGCCAAGCATTCCTTCCTGTCTGCCCTCCCACCTACCTGTGCTGAGTTCACAGATAAACTAGACACCTCTTTACCTTTTCAAATTAAATTCAATCTAATAAATGTCTTCTTTATGTTATGTTTACTGTTGATAATTTTTTATTGTCATTGTTGTGAAGGAAAGAAGGAAGGTCTCTACAGAATGAGCCCAATATCCGGCCCCCAAACAATACGAGTGAATATGGGGCACTACTGGAATAATATTGATGGGAAAAACCAAAGAACTCAGAGAAAAAACTGTCCCATTGTCATGTTTTCCACCCTAAATGGACTGCCTTAGTGGGTAGCCAGGGTCATGTCATGGTCCATACAATTTTCTTTCAAAATCTGTACATTTGGTGAAAATGCACTGTAAAACAGTGAAGGGAATAATTACACACACTGTTGTTATAACTTCATCATGGATTCTCACCTCCTTATGACTCTTGTATAAATCCAGCAACACTCCATGACCAAATGATGATTCACATGCATCTGAAATGATAGTACATTTTTATAAATAAAGGTTAGAAATTATAACATAATGCAAAAGTAAACTGCTAGAATAATTAAATGAAGAGGGTGTGACATGTAACAAATGAGGAAAGAAGGAATACATACAAAGTTTTAGTTAGAAACCCTGAAGGTAAGAGACCACATGAAAGACTAATGCATAAATGAAAGAAATATATTAAAACAAATCTTAGCAAATTGTAGTGTGAAGATATGATGAACTGGGTTCAGCTAATTCAAGGAAAGAATGAATAGTTGACTTTTGTGATAATATATGTCCTTTCATACATTACAGCTTAACATTAATTTTATCCTTTATACCAATTGCTGTCACTTACTCGGACATACATATTTCAGCCCTATCACTCCATCATCAGTGCCTCAGTTGTCAAAATTCCACCATTTGGTTCCCTATTACTTAAAAACTAATATTACTCATATCATATTTGTCATCACATTTTAAACCTTGTACAAATGCTAAAATAACTATTTTAAACAGTTAAATACATGAAAATAATTTAAAAATTAATCTCACCATGCACTTTCACTGGGGCTCAGTGTTTACACCATGTGCTTCCTCTTTGAAATATCTCTCATAAAAACATCTGTACAGAGCATATTGTGAAATTAGGGGTCAGTGGATTTTGTTATGTGACTGGTATATTTAAATCAATTTCTGCAGCCTTGCTTAAAGCAATTGAGTTATGTTCTTACACGTTTCATGATCTTGGCTGCAACAGCAATACAGCTCATAATGCTCATTGAACCTCACCACACTATATCTGTTACAGAATAAATCAGGATTAGTTCATAATGACTTACCAGTCACAAAGAAATTAATCAACTTCTTCAAAAATACTTATCACCAGAAAATGTATTTTCTAGTCAAGCAAATGTTTATTTCATAAAGTTTGTAACAACAAAATCAATATATTTCAAATAGCATACATGTCTAAGTCACAAAACCCACCTACAAACATGGTTCCTAAAAAATATTTAAAGTTTGCAAATGTTTATATTTTATATGTGCAGCAATGTTAGATTTTCGCTTTGATTTCAAAGGGCAATAAGGACACTGAAATTGAGGTTCTTTTCCACACTCCATATTTCTATGGCGTATAAAACTACTCTGATGAACATAATTTTTTCCACAAGCTGAACACTTATATCTTTCATCTCCAGCATCCCTGCCTTGTAAAGAACCTACTTGTGACTGAGATACAGGTAGATTTCGTGACATCTGGAACAAAAATAAATGTATCAGTCTGACAACATGTATCAACAAATCTTTTTGCTCATATATACAGTTTACTATTTTACCCAATTGCAAAGTTGTGCATTAACAGTGCAACCTTGGTCTCTTCAAACCTTTTATTCACAAACTTATTGCCTAAGACAAAATAGTTTCATCATGATTAAAAGCAAAAAAATCTTCTCTACTGCAATCTTTGTATTTGGCCAATATTGATGGAAGACTTTGTTTCATTCACCTCATCACCAGTAAAAACAAATTAGTTTCACCAGCAAAGATAATAGCATGTGAAAAATTGAAAATGCAAAATTATAAAATGTAGACCTATACATAACCACCAAACTCTGGTCCACTTTAATTTTTATGTACATATGTTCATTCTCATTAAACACTTTAAAGTTTCACTAATTTCATATTTCTGACAGAAATAGCAATTCCCACCTCTTTCAACTGATTCACAAGATCTACTGCTGTCAGGGGTCTGTCATGGGAACACATCTCACCCACACTCAAACATGAATGCAATGGATATTCATAAATAGACCATGTTTCCTTAAATTCTGAAACAGAAGAACAATGTTAGTGCAACTGTAGCACAGACACAACAATGTAGCAAGCATATTGTAGCACATAATCATGTCCTCATTCCATGATATTTATTATTTTAACATCCATTTCATTCTATGACTCCAGTTACTTATTCTATCTCAGGAGGCACTGTGAACAAAAGCATGAAAACGTGCTGACTATGAAATGATGAATTTAAATCCATATAATTACTGCACACTAAGTCACATCTACACCAGTCTTGTAAATATCAAGATGCCTACTAACTTTGCAACTCTTCTCTTAGTGAAGAATTAAAAATGTCACTTGAGAATAACTTTTTGACTTTACCACCTAATTTTAGTCCTGGTATCCAGTGATATAGCAGAAATATAGATGCTATTTAAATTTGAGCAAGACAAGATATAAAATTCTCAACAGAGGATTGGTACATCACAATGCCGCTACCATTACAGACAAACACAAGACAACAGTGAAGAAGAGTGGAACATACAAAATGCAAACTAACATAACCAATCATTCTGTGCCATATTTTGGCCACATTTTAAAAAAAGACATTTTTAAAAACTTTTAACAGACATCACCAACTTCCATAAGAGTATGATGCCTTGTGTAATATGATATCCACTCTTTTGTGTAGACTGTATTATTATACTGTGTGCTGAAACTAATTCCATGGTGCAGGATCTTTCTTGAGAAATTCACAGATGTTCAGCTGATCAAGAAATTTCCCACTTCTGATGGCACACAAGGCTCATTACCATACTCCTAAGCATTTGCTGTTGGACCTTATTCCAAAGTTTCATTTAGTCACCACCATAACTATACATTTCTTAAAGATATATTTTATATGTCTTCATAATAACTTTAAATAAAATTAAAGCAATACTCTTCATTATATACCTACATTGAATCTGGGGTGAATTTTCTTTCTGAAACTGCAGAAAGTATCTGGCTTGATAATAATAATAATAATAATAATAATAATAATAACTTATAAAAACAGACTGAATTCAAAGGCACTTAATAAAATGACACTTCATAACTCAGAATGTACTGAAAAATCTATTATTTATATTCAAATTCCTCTCAAATGACTTGTACAATGTAACAAATTAAATACAGTAATCATTGTTTCATAATTTACAAGGGCATGCAGTGTTTACATTTAATATGTGAATCAATGTTGAACTTGTGTTTTGATCGAAGTGGACAATATGGACACTGAAAACGAGGTTCCTGTCCACATTCCTGGTTCTCATGACGCCACAAACTTCTACGATGTAAATAATTCTTTCCACAAGTCACACACTTAAACAGTTTCTTTCTTGCTTTCTCCACATGACCATACACTTTTGACACCTGAGTTCCAGATTCATTCCAGAATAAATGCTGTACCAAAGAAAGAAAAAAAGTTGTGTTAACTGAAGACAATGTGAATAACAATTATCACATTTTTTATTAACAGACATTTCAGTTTTTTGCGTATCTTTATAATTCCTACCTTATCAAGCTGGTTTAGAAGGGTATCTGATGCATTGACACAATCTGGGGAATATGTCTCCATCATACTTTTAGACTGGTATGGATATCCAAAATTAGACAAATCATGAACATCTGGAACAGCCAAGAAAAAAAAATCTCTATAGAACTAAAACTTGGAAACAGTCAACTGAATATACAGCATACACTATTTCTGTTTCAGTTATAATGTAACCATTTGCAGCTTTTTGTTCTAATTCTTATTTGATAGCAATAGAAGATAACTATACAGCAAACCCTCAATTTAAATTATCTTGATTAATGGATTTTGGATTTAACAGACACAGTCTGGTACTGCCAAATTTTTTTCTGGATATGAGGTATTATCAGACATTTTCAGTTTCAACAGACTTTGTCTATTAAAATCGAAAAAGTCTGCTATTGGCCATCACGTTTATTTTTGCTTATTAGCTCTTTACACTGCAGTATTTTAATAAACCTTGTGTCATTGCAGGTGTCTGTTAATATTACTACTCTGCAATTTAACAGACAATCAGCATTACCAGACATCCCTTTTCCCCTACCAATCTGTTAAATAAAGGGTTTACTGTGTATACATGCAACAGCATATATAATCTGTTGCTGCTATATAACATTGAATGACATTTATGAATAATAATACAGAATGGGTTTGTCCTAGGTACTCAATAAGATTTTTTCAAATGAATTCACATGTTTAAAAAGAAGTACCACAAAATCTGTGACAAAACTTATGCATATGTAAACTATTTAAACTTACATCTGCTGACTTCTCACAGCCATAAAATTGTCTAATGCCTCCCAGTGTACATTTTACAGCTCATAAAGTATGCCAAATGGTTTACTGGCATCGGGATAGAGGAACTACAGGTAACAACAATGTCAGTCAGAATAGATTATCTCCGACCTGGATTTTACATCGCAAACTCTGCAATGCAAGTATGGCATGTTATCTGTGTTACAAATTATTCATTTTATTCACATCTGAGCACCGTGAAAACATGCTATTGTCACACAGTTCTCCATATATCTGTTAAATTTCTTCTCTTGTATAACATTTAACGCTGTTTGCTCTCATGGTAGTTAAAGAATAAAGTCATTATTAAAACTGTTATGTATCTCAATATATACCTCAATGTAATAAAATATAAATGTGATATTACTCTGGGGAAAATATAATTCTTGCCAACTAAGGGATGTGGTAGTGACAATGCAATTGTTGGCATCACACATGACAGACAGATAAATTCAATGACAATTCATTGCCTAAGAAAATACACTAATGTTAATTTAAACTGTGATAAAATCAATAAACTTTAACACTGTCAGAAACTTTATTAAACAAATAATTAGTTAGTTTCAAGGTACATTTTCCTTGCATGATCACAATTTACAATACACCTTTATCTCACTGAAAGAAACTTGTGTGTTTGCTGAAAAATGAATTCACTGTATCTCCATTTTCCTAACTCATACAAAAAAGCAACCAGAAAGTGAATTACATATGCAAGTCTGTGTAAAAACTACATTTACATATTCTATAAATGACTGGAATAATGTTATTTTTGCATCAAAATTTCTAGTGTCTTTTGTACAATTATAGGATGCAAAATTTAAATTCTTAGGAACTACACACTAATTTCTTCCATTTGCAATAATTACTGCAGTTTTGTAAAATCTAAATAACACTTACATAAAGAATCAGGATATTAAAATTAAATGTGATTGATTCTTAGGTTATTACTGACATTATTTCAATTGCACAGCCTATAAATTCTATTTAAAAGATTATGCATTTTACCTCTTCCATGTGAATACATATTTTCAATAATGAACTTTGTAGTAAATAACCAAGAACATTTTCAGAAAAATTAAACTAAACACACTACTAGAATGAGAAACAAGGATTATCTTCACAGACCAACTGAAAACATTTCATGTTTTCAGAAAAGTGCATAATATTCTGGCATAAAAACTCTTATGAATAAAAAGGCACATTTTAAAGCAGCATTAAAAAGGTACTCAAATATACATTCCATTTATTCTGTTGATGAATTCCTAATGTTAAAAAATGACATCTTTCTGAAGATCTTTTATCTTTATATAGTAAAATGTACCTACTATCTATATGTATGAATTTAGCAAAAACTTATTTAGTATGACATCTTTATATTCTGAATTGTATTTGTACTTATATTTTGTATAATTAAGACTTATTTCACATCCTATTGTCATTCTAACTAACTCTGGATCCATGGAATTTATATTAGACTACACTTTTTGTGTGTATGCATGCGCGCATGCAAGCGTATGCACATGTGCGAATGTAGCATTTAATGAAAGAATGACTAGTCATATTTTATATAAACTACATGCAACAGAAAATTTAACTCCAAACATTGGCCAATTCACTAGCAGAAAAAGGATTAACACTAACTTAATACTACTCTGTGCCAGTGGATAACAATGAAATGACAGCAAAGATAAAGTTACAAAAACTATAACATACAAAAACTTAGTGTTGTGAATGTTTATATTTAATGTGTGCTTCAATATTAAATTTTTGCTTTGATCTGTGTGGACTAAATGGACACTGAAACATTGGTTCCTTGCCACATTCCTGAGTCAAATGTCTCCACAAATTTCTCTTGTGTAAATAGTTCTTCCCACATGCTGAACATTTAAATATCTGTTTACCAAGAGCTTGGAATTACCACAACTTCTCAATGGTGAAGACACAGTTCCTTGGTTTATATTTTGAGAAATCTGTCAATGAGAAAATAAAACAAAAGTAATATAGCTTTAAACAAATGGCATAAAATTATTTTAATATATGCATCCTTAATTTACATTACAGGTATTTACAGTTTTTGTATCACAGTTACAAGAAGCAAAAACACTAACCAGTGAATGTATTAAATTTTCAAATATGTATACACATATTTATGTAAATCAAAACTTGTCTAAAGAGTATTATATGCATACAAAATTACAGTGTGCTATTAATGACTTACTTTAATCTCCTCTTTATTCAAAAATCCAAACTCTTCTACTTGGTTCATCAGATTTCTTGTTGTCATAGCCGCATCATGGAACTTCACTTTTGACTTGTTCCTAGATGAATAAAATGAATATTCATGACCAAACCACAATTCATTGACTTCTGGAACAATCAACATAAAATACAATGAAATCATGTTACACAACTAAGAAATAAATTGCCTATGTCTGAGGATTCACTTAATGATAATTAATTTTGTTATTTATTAAATTAAATATCAGAATTAAGATTAAAGTATCAGTTAGGTCTTCATCCATTCCTAACATTTTAATTTATACTAAATCAGACAATATCTACAATTATCAAGAAAAAAACTTGAAACTTGTGGGCATTTGTACATACCTACTATGCATTTAGAAACCCAATCAGTGTGAAAATATGGAAACAAAAAATAGGATCTAACCACGTCCTCATAAGATAAATCATACAGAAAATAAAAATTTGCCATGAAGGCATATAGAAGAAGTGAAGACAAACATTCTCGACTTCAGTGCTCAAGGGAGGTGAGTGGTCAGCTTCATGCTCTGACCATTTTACCACATGGTAAATAACCCCCACCCAACCTCAATGTGGTAACATCGAGAAAACTTCCACACCTAGCAGAAATTACTTATCAACAACATTAATGTTTCAATGGATATTCTAGCCATGCAGCTCCATCATTAGACATCATTTCCTATTCTTAGGATGACACAACACATCATAAAATCTTCTGTAACTATATAAATTATAATGCAGATGATTAATAGCCAAAGACTTCATTGTAAAATTATTTATTTGAGATAAATTGCATTCATAATCATTACACATTTCAAATTAAAATCAATGCTCAAACAGGAAATGGTGATTAAGAAGTGTAGTAAAGTAATATTAAGCAGCATTAAAGTCTAACAGAATACTGAAAAAGTAAATCCCTACATGGCAGAGGAAGAGTCCAGATAAATAACAGTATTGACAAACACCAGATAATTCTCAATTATAAAAATTTTAAATTAACAATTTCAACAATTACTTTTGAAAACCATACTAAAACATGTTACTCACAAAAAAGGTTACTCTCATCAAACCACACAGACTTTAAAGCAGCACAATGTGAATGAATAATATTGGGATGCTGTGTCCAGTAGTACTGGTCATCCAAAACAAGTGAAGCTACGAGGCTCGTCCACAAAGTAAGTTTCCCTGGGGCCGTTAACAGAAACAAAACACAATTTCATGTAAATATTTATTGCAACAGATACATCAAGTGTCCAGCTATTTTTCAACATATTCGCCACCGGAATTGAGACATTTGTCATACCGTGGGACCAACTTTTGAATACCTGTGTCGTAGAAGTCTGCCGCCTGGAATTGGAACCACTGTGTGACAACCATCTCCGCCTCTCTGTCGTTCTCAAAACGCTGACGCTGACCGGACAGGAATTTCTTGAGGTGTAGGAAAAGATGGAAATCACTGGGAGCGAGGTCCGGGCTGTAGGGTGGATGATTAAACACCTCCCAGCTGAACTCCTGCAGGAGACTTGCTGTCCGTCGAGCCGTGTGCGGCCTAGCGTTATCACTAACCGCACTTCACAGTCGGCGGGATCTGGAATAAGAACCTCCATCTTCAACAGCTGCAACGATGCTACTGTGAGAACGCGGGAAGTACCGTTAGTGCATGCGCCATGCTACGTCATTGCTCTATCACGTACGCACAGTCGCTTCGCGCAATATAAGGTTTGCTAGCTGTGGGACGAGTGGGAAACCTACTTTGTGGACGCACCTCGTATTTCAGTCAAATTTGGTACTGGGGAATGTACTCCATAAAAGGTTTGATGAATTAATTTTTTTATGAGATATGAACTTCTCATGGCAACAACAATGTGGGCTGTGGTCTTTGTGAAGACCTTCCAGAAGACAAAAATAAACAGTTTAATTTTGATCCATAATGGTACAACAAAACACATACTTTACTTGAACATGAAACCAAACTTCAACAATTTTACAATTACAAAAACACACCACACCATACGTTTAATAATAACAAAACACACGAACAATGTCATCTAAACATTTAATTTAAAACTTTTTCTATGGGATGAATATTTAACAAATAACAATATATCGGGTGGGTCAGAAGTATGTTTACAAACTTCGTGTGCGTGTTACAGGATAAAAAATAAGAAAAATTGTTCCTGTGAACATGGGGTTGCAAATGTTTAATTTTCGAAATAATAGCCAAAAATAAGTTTCATTGAATTGACTTTATATCAAAGTGAATCCAGCTTCCAGCAAAGATATTCAATTAACATTTGGGCAGGAATTGTTGGTGACATGCTTATTGGTCCACACATGCTTCCATCGCATCTAAGAGGACCTTCATATCGGTGATTCTTAAGAAGACACTTGCCACGTCTCCTTGAAGATGTACCACTGAATACAAGAAGACATGTGGTTTAAGCACAACAGAGCCCCAGCACTCTTCTCCTATCATGTCAGATATCATCTCAATGAACAGTACCCTCAGCGATGGATTGGGCATGGTGGCCCAGTAGCATGGCCACTGAGGTCATCGGACCTGACTCCATTGGACTTTTATCTGTGGAGTCACTTGAAGTCTGTCGTTTATGCAACACCCATAAACAATGATAACGACCCATGGGAACATGTGCAGAATACATGCCAGATGATTCGAGGAAACCCTGGTGTGTACGAACGAATTCATCAGTCTTGTGTACGTCGTGCTCGTGCATGTGTGGAGAATAGAGGAACAACTGTTGAGCGTCTGTTATAAAGAAACATCCCTGTCCGTATACTTGGCAATAAAGGCATACATCGAAAATTATTTTGGCTATTATTTCCAAAATGAAACATTTGCAACCCCATGTTCATAGGAACACTTTTCCTTATTTTTGATCCTGGAACATGCACACGAAGTTTGTAAACATACTTCTGGCTCACCCTGTATATATATTTCTGACCCTGCAGTGTGGTGGCTACAGTACTGTTTCCTTTGCAATAACAGACATACACCTGCAAGGCCAGTGGTACAAAATTGCAAAGAACACATTTTCAAAATGTGGATCCTCAACTGTAGTAGACCTACACCTTTTTTCTCATGTTATGTGTAAATATAGCTGCACTGAATGTCAACTTGGACATCTGAAAATTGATTTTTCCTTATCCCTGTCTGACATCAAATTTAGAGAGAAAGTAAACGTAAACTTGAAAAGCAAATTATCCTAGAAAGGAGAAAGGAATAAATAGCAGGGGAAAAGACAGGTACATAAAAGTCATGTAAAGAAACTGGAATAAAAAAGGATGTATGAAAACTAACCATCTCAATGTAACAATGCACTTTCAAATTATATATAGCTTGAGTTCCAGAACAATAATACTTACACACCATGCACATTATCAATATAAACAGAACTCAAACAGAACACATACATTTGTCTCCTCTCTTCAGCATGTACAAAGTCCCAACATACATACATACATACACACACAAGTATGACTAGTGTTAAAACATCTTACTTAAATACATTTTTATAAATTCTAAACATTATTTCTTTACAAATGAGAGAAAAATTGTTCTGGAAGACAATGGCTTATAGATATTATTCATTTGTATTATTCCTTATGTTGTTATATTACTATTTACTAATATTTATACTGATACTGCTGCTGCTGCTACTACTACTACTACTACTACTACTACCACTACAATTATCTAAAGCACAGGTTCTCAATCTTTTCCAGACTGTAAGCCTTATTCACAATTATCACTGACTTGCAGGACACAAGGTTATAAATGGTGCCTGTTTATTGAAATAGCATGGAAAATTATTTAAAATGCTACTAAATTAATCCTACAATCACAAACAAGTCCACATAATGGGCCAGCTCAACAATTCTGTTTAATAAAATCAAATATTAAAATTAGTGAAATACATGATCAATCTTTCGATATCAGATTCACAAACCTCCCTCCTCCCAGTATTCATCATTCTTAGTTACTGACTAAGATTCACCGCAGAATAGGCAAGAATTACAAGCAAATGCTGCTGAAAACATTCATGTTGCTGAAAATCACAAATGCTTACAATGCTTATATTTTCAATATATATCACTAGATGATATACTGTATGGTGAAATTCATTTTGGTTCATTTAATGATGTGATGTCAATGCCATCAATTAGAACTCAATAGCAGGATTATGAATGATCTGCTAGAAAGCAAGTTTAAAGTAGTGATAGTGACCTATTGCATGTGAAATTTTATTTTTGCATTTGTCACGACAAAAATCACAAAAGTTTTCAGTCAGTATGCACTCATACTTGAAACTTCCTGAACATGAAGCAGAAATGCTAATCAGTACAAAGCTGCATTATGAACAGTGGATTTATTGATGAAGTAGTAATACTATAATGTCAGACACAGAAACTTTATTCACACTAGGGAATAACACATGTATTCCTCAATTTCGGTTGATTTACAAAATAATCATCACTAAGGTTTCCGATGGAGATATTTAATATGTGCCGAAATGTTGCCCTTCCGTTTAGACCGAAGGGGACAGTAAGGACATTGAAACATTGGTTCCTTACCACATTCAAAACGAACATGATACAGCAGTGTCCTCTTCCATCGATATACTTTACCACATGTTTTACATGAGAATATGCCAGGGCCTTCTGAGGAAGAAAACTGATGTATTCCTCTTCCTTGTGAACAAGGCTCAGGAGGTGTCTTCTGAATTAATGATGACTTCGCAATGTCCACTTCATGATCTGGTGTTCCTAATAATTGTTGAGGATGAGTATTAATGCTTGACGTTCTGGTGATGTTCTTGGTAAAATCTCTCAGGACATTTACCGGTCTCTTCATGTCAAGTTTTAACGGAGTTCCAGTCAAAATGGGCTGGCTGCATTGATCATGGCTATTTGAGCTAGAATCAAGTGCATTTTCATGGGTGTTTTCTGATATTTGTATATTTTCTGAATTGTCATGTGATGTTTTGGCTTTTCCATGTGAGACATCTGCAGTAAAACCACCAAATCCTGGTGAGGAAAACTTGTCAGTTGAAAGAATGCTGCTCCAAACATCTGCAACATTAAGAGCTCTTTGTTAATAAGAAAACTAACTTCAAATTGCTGCATTAACTTCACATATGAAACATCTCTCCTTACATAAATTGTAATACTAAAACCTGAAAGCAAATAACAAATTTTAAAAACTTACAGAGTTAATGGTGCTATAAGTCAACAGCATATTATTTATGGAAAAATGTAAGCATTACTAACAAAATAAATAAATGATGCCAGTTAACACTAAAAAGGTTTCTAATTGAATAAAACACTTTTCTTCTATTCATTCTAATCTGATTTTTCATCAAAGATAACATTCAAAAACACAATTTTTATTAAAATTAAAGGGTTAATATTAATACCATTTATTTATTTTGTTAGTGAATTTAACAATCTGGTTTTTCCAAGGTAGAGTAAAAACATAAAATAATAAACAAATTCAGTGTTATTAACATATTTGTTTCAATGCTAACTGGAGTAGATACTCTAGTTATGCAGACAGTGTAGTATTAGCCCTAGCATGTACTCAAACACTCACACACAGTTGCATTCACTTCCAACTATTTCTATAAAGATAATATTGTATACAATACTGTTATTGCATATTAATTGTTATACTGACCAACTGCCTGATTGTAAGTACAGTGAAATAAATTGGAAATTTAACATTATACAAGAATATCAAGTAAGATAGCTGCAAAATTTTGGGGAAACAAAAGTGCCCCAGTATCACAAGAATGCTTTATAAATAACAACACAATGGAAACAGAGACCTCAGACATCCACAAATGCAATGAAAAGACCAGTACTGACACTTCTACAGTTATATCAAGGAAGGTCAACCACATATATTTTGAAGTAATTCAGTACATCTTCAACTTGAATTACACAATGCCACTTTATGGCCCATAAACTACCTCCCAACACAGTCCCAATAAAGACAGATATTTATAGAATGGGACAACTTTCTACCTCATGTCTATAGAAGTTAAAGTTAATATTCTATTTACAGTTCATTTAACAACTCAGTAGCTGTGATGAAGCACTATAGAATAAAAATATGATTAATGAATGATGACTCTAAAGGATATGGAAGGAAGCAGTTGTGGTCTAATTTGTAGTACTTTCTCACCAATTGCCTGGAAGTACTGAGGAAATATACAAAATCTAAGGTTAGTTTCCGGGCCACGATTTGAACCTGAGACCTTCCACATTTGAAGTGGTAGTGCTAACCACTTGGAAACAGAATTCAGTTCGGTGTCGTGTTGTTTCAACCTACACAAAGCAACATTTTAAACCATCCGGGATTTCAAGTTTTCACAGTAATAAAAATATTTTGTTGTCTGTTGGGTTGTCACCATGCAGTATTGTAGACGGTCAGCAACATTTTGGAGGAACATATCACCTCCATCTTCAAGGCAGAAGTAAAGATGAAAGCAATACATTCCTCCAAAATGTTGGTAACTACCTACAAGACTACACAGTGACACAACCCAGAAGATAACAATCCTCATTATTAAACAGATATTGGACTTCTGGGTTGTAACATTGTGTGGAATCCATCTTCAGAGCTGAAGATTCAAACAGTATGTTTCTCTGAACACTGGTATGTACATATAAGTCCACACAGTATTACAACCCAGATGACCAACCATCAACACTTTCACCAAAATGAGAAACTAAAATCTGAAGTTACCAACCATTTGTCTACTAACAATGAGCTTCACTCATGAGGTGCAGATATGGATATGATGGGGTGAAAAGACAATAATGGTATGTATAGAAGGAAGCATACTTCAAGGTACTATCCTGTCATTCACCCGAAGAGACACAAAACTAAAAAAATGTCAGCCAGGATAGCTGAAAATATGACTAAAATTACCATCAGGAACCTCTGGGATATAAGATGAGTGTTACAATTAGAAAATGCTTAGTCAGACGGTGTCAATAACATAAGGCTGCAGACAGATTTAGTACAGAAATAATAGAGGTCCCTCAACATCTACATAATATTCAAATATTTCCCTTACCACAGACTGAACAAATACAGAGATAAAACAATTACCACAATTAAAATATATTTAAATGGTTAGGGTCCAGTGGTGAGCTCCTGTGAAAATGAAAATAGATTCAATAAATGGCAGGGACTTTCTTGGCAAACTAAACTACCACCAGCTCATACAAGAAGCACTCAGTTCAGTGGAGTTACTTAATGCAATAAAACATCAATAAACTTCATTCTACTTCTATCTGAGAGGCCCATTGAACAAATACAGGTTTTAGCACATTTGGCATACATGCAAACAGTATCTTATGCAAGTTAGATATTACTTCAGGGGCCATGCACTACAACAAACACTTCCAGTGATCACACAACATAGTATGCTTTATGTTTCAACATTTGGGCATTGAACTTTTGCACAACTGTATTCTTTCAATAAAACAAACATAAATACAGAGAAACTTCTATATTCAGGCCAATGAGAAGGTCCAGACAATCAAGTTTCTACTGGCATTTCAGCACTAATGGTCACTATTAGTGCTGAGAAAAAGAATAAATCACCAGAAACTCTGATAGTCTAGAATTAGTTTATTATCAACTGGCTGCCATTGAGCCATAAATGCATTCAGCTTTCAGAATCTTCTGTCTTCTAATCTCCTAGAATAAGCAAATAACAGCAATTTATTTATTACAGAATACAGGATAAAATACTCAGTTTAATGAAATTACTGTTTTTAATAGTTTAGATGTAAAACAATCTTCTGCTGCTGCTATAATTTACCAGCAACTTCAACGTAACAGATTACAATATGTTAACTACAGATAAATTGAAAACTGTATATTCAAAGTCCTAGAAGTATAAAGTTACCAGTTAAAACTCATACGCTTAAAACAAATTCACCCCTTTTTCAGTCTTTCTCAGTATGGCTGCATCAGGGTGTTTATTTCGTATGTGACTCTTTAAGTTACTATTCTGCTTTGTTTGCATTGGACAGTATGGGCACTTAAACTGAGGTTCCATGCCACATTCACGTCTCAGGTGGGCTACTAGTGTTTTCTTCCATCTATACTGGCGACCACACTGCATACATTTGAAAGGACCTGTACTTCCAGATGTACTTCCTTCTGTT
The DNA here is from genome assembly GCF_977971745.1 of Zootermopsis nevadensis. NCBI lineage: Eukaryota > Metazoa > Arthropoda > Insecta > Blattodea > Termopsidae > Zootermopsis > Zootermopsis nevadensis. The sequence goes on from NW_028259160.1 coordinate 4,368,802, forward strand.
ATGTCCACCCAAGGTATAGAAACATTTCCAACTAATGTCTCTAGAACTGACCATGAATTACTGATGCCTGGAACAAGAATAAACATAATGTAAACCTTATCAAAAGTTTTCTGTATTGTCTGTCCCACAAACACCATCTTTACATAGAAATAACCTTACATGTGTAACCTAAAACTTCATATTGCATTCATGGTATAAAGTATTCAGAAAGATAATTCTTGGTCAAATAATTTCTAAATTTTGCACAGATTTCACAACTGCTTATTAAGTTTCCTAAATATCTATTACTACAAGCTTGCAACTTTCCAAAATCTAATTCTTTTCCTCATAAGGTAGTATAGGAATTTTGGAAATGGTTTTTTATGGATATTTATTTATTTATGGTTTAACTACGCTTTCAGTAGTTCAAACTATATAGCATTACAACTATATGCATAAATAAAAGTTATAATATATAAATAAATAAATATATGCCTTCAAACTGGAGAGTAAAAAATCTTTCTTCTTCCCTTCTCAACACACCTTTTACACCAACTGGCAAATTCCTCTGGTGAAATGAACACTTAACTAACCACAACTTTAATGCAGCACAGATGACAGCATTTCTGCTTTGTTCGTAGAAAGTCTCCTACTTTAGTCTTGGTCCAAAATCGACTATCTAGATTGAGAAAGTTTGCGGTTTATCTTACATCCTCATTTAAATGGCAAAATAATACTCTTGTAGATTTTGGTCTTCTGGGTTATGATGTTGTGTAGTCTTGTACATGGATACAAGTGTTTCAGAGTAATCCATCTCCTCTTAACATGGATATGTTCATCCAGAACACTGGTAACTAACTACAAGACCACAGAGTGCCACAACCCAGGAGACCATAATCCACCTTTTCATCACTGTCAAAACTTCAAATTGCAATCATATAACTTTGTACAACATGGATTCTTTAAACAGCAGATGGCAGTGGTAGAAATTAAACTTTTAAACAGATATGCATTTTATTATTTTTCTATTATTTGCATCACAATTCTGCACCATAATGCGGCATTTACATAGATATTTTAATAGGCAACTACCATATACGACTTTTTCAAGGTCTTTATATAACGTATGTCTTCTCATTCAGTCTGCATATAGCCCTATAGAACTGCTTGTTAACACATGGTATAGCCAAGCAGTTTAAGGTTAAAATCTTACTAATGCTAAGAACATATGCATTTTTAATGGAACATTAAATGGATGTAATAGATAACATGATGTCAATGTTGATCTTCTGGATTGTAATGCCATGTAGACTTGTAGATGAAATAATGATTCAAAACCTTATCATATACACAGTGCGGCAACTGGAAAACGGGACTGATGCTGGAAAAAAATTATGGTTCCATGTATGAGCAATCTGAGCATTGTATATTCAAAGTAGCTTCCTCCTGCACCTACACGCTGCACATAACGACCATGAAGCAACTGGGAGGATTGACAGATGGCCGTGTCTGGATTTCTCTTCAGTACTCTCCTTACAGCCCTTTGGAATGGTGTCCACGTCATCAAAATAACAGCCTTTGAGTTTTGGAAACAAAAAGAAGTCACACGGTGCTAAGTCTGGTGAATACGGTGGATGCGACAATACACAGACTTTTTAGGTGACCAAAAACTCCCTAACAATGAGAGCCTTATGGCTTGGCGCTTTGTCTTGCAACAGAAACCAACTGCCATCTTCTCGATACTGAGACCGTTCACGACGGATTCTCTGAAGCAAACGTTTCAAAATGTCCAGATAGTAGGCAGCAGTAACTGTCTCGTCACTGGGTATGAATTCTTTGTGCACAATTCCTTCGCTGTCGTAGAAAATGATTATCATTGTTTTGATTTTTGATCTTTCTTGGCAAACTTTCTTGACTTGGGGAGAGTTTGCTGACTTCTACTCCGCAATTTGTAGCTTTGTTTCGGGGTCGTACTGGAAACACCACGTCTCATCACCCGTAATGATCAAATTCAGGAAATTGGGTTTGTTTTCAGTGGCATCAATGAGTTCCCTGCAGTCTTCAACTCATGAGCTGTGTTTGATCGTCTGTTAATGAATGTGGAACAAACCGTACACAGACCTTACTTTTTTTTTCAAATCCTGGGTTATTATTTGTTGAATGGTTTCCTTATTAACACACAGATCTTCTGAAATCATTCGAAGCGTTGCACATCGTTTGTTGGTGATTATTTCCCGCACCTTTTCAATCAACTCTGGCGTTCAAATCGTTTTTGCTGGGCCAGGATATTCATCGTCTTCCAATGATTCCCTTCCATGGCAGAAACGGTTATGCCACTCAGAAACACGTGTACGAGACACACAATTATCTCCGTACACTTGCTCCATTATTAGAAATGTTTCCGTGGCACTTTTGCCCAGCCGAACACAAAATTTGATGTTCGCTCTTTGCTCCATTCTTGCTTCACAACACACACACAAGAAAGACATCTACTTCAGCTCACACTACGTTCTCAAATGACGGCAATGTATGATGACCTTCAGTGTGTAGATGCAGGAGAAAGCTACTTTGAATAAACAATGCTCAGATTGCTCATACATGGAACCATAATTGTTTTCCAGCATCAGTCCCGTGTTCCAGTTGCCGCACTGTGTATGTTCTACAGAATGTGTAAAATATTACATCTTGCACAACAAAAATGCTTCAAGAAAAAAAAAGTGGAAACAAATCAGCCAAGATAGCTACCCAGAGCTGATCCATAAGTAGAGGCTATTGTCAAATAGTTGAAATCAGATTCACTCTTGACAGGAATGCTAAATTAACAAACATAAAATATTACAAAATGTTGCAAAATCTTATTTTGACTGAGTTTTATTAACATGTAAAATAAAAAGTGGTTATACAGTGTACAGTAATTTATTCACAATAGCAATATTTAAAGTAACAGTTTTGTAAACAAGACAGTGGGCTGATTATTAATCCTTTCCATAGGACTGATAAAACATACTGTCAACATCATGGTGGTATGTCAGTACTATTGACAAAACCTTCCTTTCAGTGGCACACATTGTTTTTTTTTAAATAAAATAGTTGAAAAATCTCATTACATGGTTGTTGGCATGGGAGAAAAAATAGAAATGGCAGGGTTAAAAAAAAGTGATAAAGTGATGTTCCAAATGTAAATCGAATGTTTCGATAAGGAGCATCACATGGTATTTTAACTATCTTAATTTTAAATTTTAAATTGTGATTAGACGGACAAGATTAATTAATTAAATACATATTTTCACAATATGACGCAACTCTATCATCTTTTGTACCACAAATAATAATTTCTGAAATTCTACACAAAATATTAAGTATTTATAAAACAAAAGTCACCCTCACTAACCCTATTATCACTGCACTATGTCAATCACAGACAACTTTATTTTCACTCTTCACCAAAGTGACGATACAATTATTATGAGACTTCAATGTGAATTCCACAACAGATATGAAACAAAGTTGAGAGAATTGTTGTACATTATCCATTGCCCGAGGTATATTTAATACAAATAACATTTTGGAAATTGCTATTCCTATCTTCACATTACTGGTTACATTTATACTGACATATTTTCATTTTGAGGTATAATAAAAAGCTCTACAGTGTGCTGAAGCTAAGACTGTGTTTCTGTCCTTTGAAACAACAGAATTTTAATGAAAAGGCAAAAAATATTTTAAAATGTTCCCAAACTCATGATCTTTGTATATCTAGTGGTTCAACGACTACCTTCATATTAGAAGATGGCTGTCTTCTGGGTTGTAGTGCAATGTAGTCTGGTAGAAGTTTACTAACATTTCAGATGTCCTTGTTGCCTCCATCATCAGGGAAAACACCCTGATGATGATGGAGGCAGAAGGGACCCTTTAAATGTTGGTACACTCCTACTAGACTATATGGTGCTACAACCCAGAAGACAACCATCTTTGGACTCACCACCATGAAAACCTCAGATCCTACTTAACTTCATATTAATAATCACATTAACTGATATGGCAATTTCTAACAATTAAACTTAAGGAGAATGAAATGTTAAAATACAACATATATATGTTAGCAACACATTCAGATTTTCCCACATACCACTTATCACTGATGCCAAAATGACGGATGTTTTCTTCTCAAATGTGCCCTTAGGCTACTGTTTTGAGTAAATCTATTAGAACAGTAAGGACACTGAAATTGGGGTGCCTTACCACATTCATATTTGACATGTGCCATAAGAGCCTTTCGTCTGCGGTACTGACGACCACATGAAACACAAGGGAATGAACCTAGAATCCTGGTACTGGAGTAGTTCCACGCATCAGACACACTCTCTGAAGACAACACAAATCCAGTTTCAGAATCAAAATGTTCAAAATTAATTTCTAGTGATCCTTGTGACCTTGCAATATTGCCATGAAGAGACCCAGACATTCTTGAAGACAGGTCTTTTGTGTCTAAAAATGAGAGTTGGTCTTGCCATCTTCTACCTTCACCTGTAACAAGCCAAATACTTAACTGGTTAGTTACAGGTTGACAAATCAATGTTAACAATAAAAACAGAGACAAAAATAAACAGTTATACAGTGTAAGACTGTAATCTTGAGACTTGCAGGGTGAGGAAGTGGGGTGAAGGAGGAAGGAGGAAGGACAGCGTCTGCCTTTAACGCTTCGGACTTCCTGCATTCCTTTCAAGTCTCCAGATTACAGTCGCGTACTATACAGAGAACTTACCAGAATAAAAACCAATGGAAAACATGTTTGGAAATGTAAAAAATTTTGTTGATAATGAGAACATTCTTAGCATGAGGTTAAGAAGACCTGACTTTTAGTTACTGATACATCATACATTTTGGGAAATATATTTGTTTCAGAAAGGTCATGAAAGATTTCTGTATCATTATTATTATATGCTACTCCATTTGGTGATGCTATGAAATGAAGAGGTTTTGTAGCCTTTAATAACAAATGGTATAATTTCACTGAATTAATAACAAACTCATAAATATGTGGAAGAACGCAGTACTGCAGTACTATAATAGCAAATTCCTAGAGGCACTAGAACTACTACAATAACAAAACTTCCTGTCAGGATAGTTGGTCTCACAGCCAAGTTTCACAACAGTAACCTAATGAATATAAAGCAGAAGTGCTACTCATTATATTCCCATACTGACCCAAGACATCTGTGGGATACACTTCACAGACACAAATTTCTGTAAAGTGTAAGTTTATACAGCATATTCAGTGACATTTCAACAAATGTAATGTATCTTGAACTATGGGTAATTTAAGAACAGCATTTTAGATTGTAGTCTTCATGATTACTGTGCTATGTTTCCAACATTCTGGAGAAATATGCTGCCTCCATCTTATGGATTTAAATGAGAAGGGTTAGGTTTTTGATGGTTTACATATGGTTAGGTATAGAATTTGTTCAGGGCACACAAAAAGACTGGCCAATCAGAGCCCTAGGAAGTGTATAAGAAAACAGACCCCAGTCCAGACCACAAGGACTGAGGAACAAGAAAGCAACCTTTTCAGATCCACCAGAGAGGATGGCTGGGTAAAGAGAATGGAAAGGTGTACCTATACCATATCACGAAGGGTTTCCACGTGTGTTCTTTGGAAAGTCTGAATTCTAAATACCCCTAACTCTCACAAATAAATTTTTCAAGAACATTAAGAAGAATAAGTAGGCACACAATGCTAACTATAAAATCTTATCTCCTCCCACTGAATAATCTCAGGATGTAGATGTAACATATTGGAGATGACAGATGCATAGAAAACTTCAGGCAGGAAACTTCATGGGACAAAACCACATGAATGACTTAGACAAAGATAAGAAAGTAATATTAAAATTAAATTTAAAGAAACAGGATGTGAGGATGCTGACTCGACCAACAGCCTCATGGTAGTGTCCAGTGATGAGTTCTTATGAACATTGAAATAAACCTTTAGATTCCACATAAGTCAGAGAGGGAGTTTCTTAAGCAGCTGAGCAACAATCAAGTTCTCCAAAAGCTCCTCCTCCATTGAATTAATTTACTTTAAGTTACAATATTAAATATAACATCAATAAAATACTGTACAGTATAGTGGGGTCTTACTGAGCATGATCTCAGATAGGAAAACTCCAATGCTTCTCCCATCATGGCAGGTCAACCAACCCATAATATAAGTTTGCGTCACAGCTGTACTGTCTAAAAAACTCACTATAAATGCTGATACACTGAACATGTTCACTGAGTACAATGGTAAGTGGGTCTCTATATCCATGACAAGCTGCAAACCACAATAAAATTAAATGCATCTTGTTCAAATAAAAGTACAAAACACTGTATAGAGAACACTCAAATTAAGCAGTATGTCATTATATAGTGCTTTTAAATAGAGTAGCAAAGGGTTAAGTACCAGTTAATGGAAGTAGCTGACAAGCACCATAAAATTTGTTCCACATTTTCCAAAGAACAAGACACATTTTTTTCCTCCTACCATAATCTGTGGGTCGAAAGAGACAGATTTTTATTTTTCCTTTACATCAGTTTACATAAAACACAGTATATTACATATAAAATGGCATGCAACACAGTTGTTTACTTTATTTTGGATTGTGGTTCAACTCAATTTATACATTCAGCAAAGAAAAGTTGTTTTGAAACATTTTGAACCATGAAGATTGCTGTCTTCTGGGTTGTTGCGCCGTGTAGTGTGGTAGATGTCCACCAACGTTTCCGAGGTCATGCTGCCTCCGTCATCAGGCCGATGAATGAGCTCATTTATCGGCAGCATGACCTCTGAAATGCTGGTGGACATCTACCACACTACAAGGCACAACAACCCAGAAGACAGCAATCTTCAGACACACCGCTGTGTAAACCTCAAATCTTACATTTTGAACCATATTTATAAAACTATACTGCAATCTCAAATGAGGGATTACAATACACACAACAAAAAGTTCAGTAATAGTAGCTACTTGAATAATAATTAGGACATAATTAATTTAATATAACATCATAAATTGTATACATTTATATTATGTTGCAATTAATCACAATATTACTCTAAAATTCTAATACATCACAAGCATTTTATTTCTTTATACTCATATTGCACATAACATGCTTCAATAAAGTATTTTCTGACTGCCTCAACTTATAAAAATTCTACATCACCTATTCATAATGTGTTACAACTCAAGTTTTTCATAAAGATGCCTATGCTATTCTTCCATATAGTACTACAGTCTTACACTTCAGGGATAGTTGCTGCAACTGTGCTACATCAGAAAGTGTCTAACAAGTATATCAAGCAGAATGAGACTGAAAAAGGCTAGTTTCAGTTTTGAAAACATAAACTCAATGATTCTCACTGTCAACACGTTTAAGCACTTAAACACATAAATATATTTTTAATATACAACATACACACATTATAATCTCTCAGTTTATCAAACTTTAACTCCAACTATAATTATGTCCTTTTAAAAACATTTTCAGGTATGTATACAAGCACTTTAAATTCCAATTTTAGAGTTATGTTTAAAGTCTTTAATGGTTAGTATGTTTCCTACTGCATAATTCTAGTGAATTTGATACATTTTTCTTGGATTAAAACCTTGTTACTTAATGACTCCATTAGAACCAAGAAATAAATCCGTCAATCTCAATAATTTACCTGCACTTGTAAGTTCCCCTTTGTGACTCACCCATTTGCCTACAAGTAATGTAAATGTGTTATTTAAGCACATAATTTCAATATCAGAGTTCAGTAGTTACTGCCTTTCCATCCAAACTCTACACTACACACTGTGTGGGCAATACTAGTGTTTAAGCTCTGCTTTTATCACAAATGATTGCCCTCAGTGGACTAGTGGTTAGCGTGCTAGCCACTGGACCCAAGGTTTGCGGGTTCAAACCCAGCTGAACTAGATGGATTTTTAAGGGTGATAAAAATCCATAGCAGAACTTCCTTCCGAGGGGAAGTAAAGCCGGTGGTCCCATGTTGTACAGCATATAAAAGAACCTTACGAGCATGAACGAGATGTTTCATAAACAAAATTCAGCGGCCATTTCTCGCCCAAAGTCTCTCCTGATTCTCTACTAGATGGCTCTAGCAGACAAATCAGGACTGAGTAGAAATTATGCAGAGGCAGTGGGCTTGTCAGTCACTACTCATAAATGCACAGATCACAGAAAAAAAAACTTCCCACATGGGAGAAGGCCAAGGCCTGAACTTGGACTGTAGCGCCATTGGATGGATTTTATCACAATTGAGTAATATATTGAAGAGCAACAATTTACGAATTCAAACCTAATATCTCATTTATACTATTCAGTAATTATACCAGAATCTTTTAAATTACAGGTGCCATAACATTAATTTGTAATCCCAAGTAGTATGATTATGACCAACAAAAATTAAAGCCTTGTGAAATACATAAAGCCGTTCTATAATTTATGTCAAAATTATAATGTAAAAGGCTGATCATGAAAGTCAGAATGTTGTGAAGAAATGTGCAGCATAAGATTATTCTTGCGCTTTGTTCGGTGGGGACAATAAGGACATTGGAACCTAGGTTCCTTTCCACATTCATACTTCATGTGATACTGCAAGTTCTTATTCTGACTATACACCTTCCCACATCCCAACGGACAAGAAAATTTTTCCTGTGGTTGTGACGGCTGCTGCTGATTCAAGTGAGAAAAATGTGGTGATTCTCCTTTCACACTTCCAGAATATTCACGTACATTTCTGCTTAAAATACTGCTATCACTAGTCATAGTATTTGAAAAGAGAAATTGTGGCTTTTTGTGATGAACTGAAGATGACATTTGAAGTGCATCGGCAAGTTTCCACTGACTTGAAACTACATTTTCAATTTTCTTCTGAAGTGGCTCAGATATATTTGTGTTCAGGGGCATGGACTCTTCAACAGAAAGGAAATGCCATGGATCCAGCTCATATTCATCTGCAACAAAGGGCAATTATCTTTTAATAACACATTTACTTACTACAGAAAGTGTCTATTATGCAAATATGCTCATCTGAAGCCATGGAAACAGAACTATCTTTAATATAGTTAAACCTTCATCATATGGGAATAGTGAATTTAAACACCCATACCACGGGGCTACATGGGTTACCAGTTAGGTTACATTACTTCATCTACTGCAATATCTAAATTTCATCTTACTTATTCTACCTTACAAGAATGAAAGTAGGATAAAAGATGGTAAAAGATGATATCAAAGTACGAGGAGCGTCCTCAAACTAAGTTTCCCACTCGTCCCACAGCTAGCAAACCTTATATTGCGCGAAGCGACTGTGCGTACGTGATAGAGCAATGACGTAGCAAGGCGCATGCACTAACGGTACTTCCCGCGTTCTCACAGTAGCATCGTTGCAGGTGTTGAAGTTGGAGGTTCTTATTCCAGATCCCGCCGACTGTGAAGTGCGGTCAGTGATAACGCTAGGCTTCACACGGCTCGACGGACAGCAAGTCTCCTGCAGGAGTTCAGCTGGGAGGTGTTTAATCATTCACCCCACAGCCCGGACCTCGATTGTAGTGATTTTCATCTTTTCCTACACCTCAAGAAATTCCAGTCCGGTCAGCGTCAGCGTTTTGAGAATGACAGAGAGGCGGAGATGGATGTCATACAGTGGTTCCAATCCCAGGCGGCAGACTTCTACGACACAGGTATTCAAAAGTTGGTCCCACGGTATGACAAATGTCTCAATTCCGGTGGCGAATATGTTGAAAAATAGCTGGACACTTGCTGTATCTGTTGCAATAAATATTTCCATGAAATTGTGTTTTGTTTCTGTAAACGGCCCCAGGGAAACTTACATTGAGGACGCGCCTCGTACAATGGCCATTAAGAAATAACAATATTTTGCCATGACGAAGAAAGCTGTTTTTAAGAAAAACAAGTCAGAAAGTTCCTATGTTGTTATTACCTCCACAAGCATTCACTACAATTACTTCTTCCTTAACTTATCACAATCAATTCCTGTAATTTAAACAAGATTAGCTTTCAATAAGAGTTGTTAACATTTTAGCATGTTATCATTTTATTCATTCAGGTACAGAAAAGAAAATAATACTACAATAACTGGCATATATTCACAGAAAGAACATCTATATTAATTATAACTACAATGTACATAAATAAGAAAAGTGAATGAATACTACTGATAGGAAACGTCCATACTAACACAAATAGAAAAACACATCAAAGCATTATATTTTTAACAACATAAGAAAGATGGCATTCACTTTATTATTCAAAACAACATTCTTACTTAATTAACAAGAAAACATTCAACACTGTTCTTCTGTATTTCAATAAGCACTCATTTTGTAAAATCAGTTTTTCTCTCCGTCCTGATGTATATAAATACTTGTGTATAGACTTACAATTTATTTCATTCATCAATGAATCATAAAAATAATACCAATTGAAGTACCAATAGGCTTCCCCTTGAAGAACAGAGATGACACACTGGCAACATTGCCCTACACATATAACTCTAAATCAAAACTATACACCACCAAAAGTAAATGGAATCTCAGGATTTTAATACAAAATTTCTCAGTTTTTTATAATACTAAAATTTTAACCCAATGCTCCCTCTCAAACATATACCGATGAATATGAGACCATACCACCAAATATAAGAATGGTGAAATCTAGCAGGTTGCAATGGGCTGGACTCATAGCAAGGACAATGAGACATAAAAAGCATAAAGAATTTTGGAAGTAAACTTCTTGAAACACTTAAAAGCAGGCAGAGGTTAGCATTATGATGGACCTTAGGTAAAAGGTGGTGAGGATGGGAAGTCAGTAAAAATGGCTCAGAATTATGACTGGCAACAGGTTAGGTTAGGTTAGCTTGAACCTTTGAGTTGTAATGGCAATTAGTTATTGATAGTGGAACTAGTATTGGTAAACTACAAAGCCACTAGCATTTTCTCCCAAGGCAGATGTCCCATACACCTCACAGCAGTTCTACGTCCTGTAATCATAATCCAATAGGAATACAGTATTCACTTAAACCTGTAACACTGTACAACAAATTAATTTAAACAGTCATTCATGTTCTAGTTCCTGGTAGTTTTAATTTGTTATTTATCTCAGATTAGGAAAATTTATATTTACACTACAAAAATAATAGTTTATTCTAGTCTGATAGCTACAAGACTGCAAAAATACACTGAAAGAAATAAGTTACAATCAAAGAATTGGAAACAAGGCATTTCTTTCATTAATTAAAATTCTCAGGGCCTAATCATCTAAAACACTCCCAAATTTTCATTTATGACCTTTGAACCCAAACACCATTTTTCTCTTTCTGCCTCCCCAGTGACATGTGGTACAGTCAGCTAGATATTTGATGCCTGAATTGATCAATCAATACTCAAGGTAATGTTCCTAACAGATAATTGCTCCAGTTTCCAAGTTATTGTCCTTAAATTTAAATATCATATTGATGAAATAATAGGGCAAAAAGTCTGGAGTTATAGTCTTAATGGAATTAGGAGAGATTTATGTAACAATGAATGTTCTATCTGCTCTTAACATCATTTATCACAATCCTTGTAATAGTGGCATAAGCAATTATGAAAAATTAAAGGTTCAATTACTTTGCATAATTTTTATGTAAATTTCTTATATGCAGCATTAAATTGCTCTTCCGTTTTGAACGATGCTGACAATATTGGCACTGGAAATTGGGCTCTTTTCCACATTCCAGTCGAAGGTGCCTTAAGAGATTAGTACGATGGCGATAAATTTTAAAACACTTTGTACAATGGAATCCTTTATTGGAATAGTTGCATACTCCAGGTTCTGAGTTATTGGATCCCAACATTCTTCTAGTAGAAGTATTAAATGGTCTTCGGACAGCCCATGATACAGATGCAAGATCTGAAATAGTGAAACATCTATGGTTAAAATAATTTACTTTCCCATTAATATGTAAGAGTGATCCCTTTTTCCCTTTCAGATGCAGTCTATCTGGAGGGGAGGACATTTTGGTTGTGAATGTTTCCAAACAATAAAAATATGAAAATGATTAGTATAAAACGTATTTCTTATTATTTCTATCAGCACATAGTGCAATCCTATAAACACTATAAAATGCTAATGCATACAGAGAACTGGATATGCAAGCCATATGGGTTTCAAATGCCCAAGTCTCATGATGTGAATTAACCTAGTCCAGAATTTGACATTTGTGACTTCAGTATAAGAGCGTCATGTTCTGCTAAGGTGGCAAGGATCCATTCTTCACAACAAATATATTAATATATTTTAAAGTTTCAAAGGTATTATACAAGTCAATTTAAAATAATGGCACAAAAGTACTCAGCAATTTAAAGATATTAAAAGTTCAAAGTCTTAAATTACACTTCTGGAAGCCTTAAGCCATACATCCCCAACATAAAAGTGTTGCAACTTTAGATCATTTTGTACATTCCCAAAAGGTAATAAAAATCAATTGACAGAATATTAAAAGGATTAATATAAAGTCCAATTACCATTACCATCCAAACATTCACATAAAATGTGAGTTTTAACTATATGGATTCAACCTTTATTGCATGGTAATAAAGGATTTAAACCCCTGTATGAAGGGGCTGCCAACCAGATCACAACTCCAGGGTTAACAGTTTAGCAGTATGTTAGGACACAAGTCAAATTTACATCTACCATAAAAATTTTAGTGAAGACACAAAATTCAAAGTTTAATAAAAAAACCAATCAAGTATCTAAGATAGATGGACATAAGAAGAGAATACATAACCTTCCCATTATCCATTTTAATGAACTTCATGTGACAAATGAAGGGAACCTCGTGGACTGAAAAAGAAAACTCCAGTCATGTTTGTCTAAATGAATGAAATACCAAATTTGGATGGGAAGACCTAAGATGTAAGGTTAAAGAAAAGCAGTGACCAAAAACACACTGCTATCATAACAGCGATAGCACAAGTGTTGGTTGACTGGCTAGTGATCATTCCTTAAAATGACTATTAGACAGCAGGCCATGTAAAAACATGGGAACACCTCTTGAAAACAAAATTTATTCATTGACTCTGACCTACTTATTATCTTATTAATCTTATAAACAAAACAAATTGCACAAGTTTCACAGAAACACATGAATATACATTTAAGACATTGTTTTCTTTCTCCCAAATGAGTGTTAACAACTCAACCAATCAACTGCAGAACAAATATTTAACAATGTTTTACACAGCTATAAGAATGCAGTAATGTCTTAGACCTTCGGCTCATGATGTCTTCTAATATGTCTAAGCATGTTACTCTTGTGTTTGGTTTGCTGTGGACAGTATGGACATTGAAACTGTGGATCTTTGCCACATTCAAATCTAATGTGCCTTATAAGTGTCCCTTTCATTCTATAATTCTTGAAACAGTTTGGACACTGATATCCTTCAATATGTGATGAACCTTCACTTGGCTGCTTCTGAAAATCTGATATTTGTCCATTCCTGAAAAACTGTTGCCCCACTTCTGCAGAAAGTGTACTTGTTTCTTGCTGCCATCCCAGCAAATGACACACTCCTGGAATAAAGATGGTAACTTAGTACTACTCAGACATCAGTTCAAATAAAACAGACTCGTGGGTTCTGAAAATAAAACAATATAATTAATGCTAAGTGCAGGAAACTGCTTAGGTTAAGACAAAAGTAAAATAAAAGCTGGCTCTCATCATAACCATATTTGTGTACTGCAGTGGATACACGTGATATAATCATAATTATTTATTCCATAACTCACTTAACTTTGCAGAATTTTCAGCATTCCATCAAATCCTTTAACCATGTACTAAAACAAGCAATGATGCAAAATTACAACTGGTATCCAACAATCAATTCTTATCAGCTGGCCATCCATCACACTAGCATACCGCTAAACTATTAACTCTGCAGTTACATTCTAGTTGGCAACCCTGTAGAACAGAGATCTAAATCCCCTATTCCCACATGGTATGGTCAAATAATTTAATTTTCATTCAGAACTATTTCAGTTGCCATTGTAGCTAATTTGATCCGACTGGACAGATGTCTTCTTAATGTAGTAAAATCCAAACCAACATTTCTTTACTGACATAAATTAATACTCTAGTAATAGAATTTGAAAGTTCAACACTGTTAATACCAAAGACCATCATCAGATACAATCCTGAGCCAAATTCATCCAACTCCAATCTTCACAACCTACTCTTCTAAGGTCCATCCTACATTATGTTTCCATCTCTTTCCTGGTCTTCCAAGTAGCCCATTCCCAAACAAAATTCTGTACACATTCATTATACAGCCATACTCTAGCGATTTTTTTCAGCCCATTGTAATGTCCACATAAAACTACACCCTAGACCTTGTTCTTGGATTTTCATGTCTACAGTTGAATGTACAGCTTTGACTTTCACAGATACACAGTGTCAGTTGTTGTAGGTTTTCGATCATTTTCGTAAATACTACCACTGCTGTCTACAGAGCAAATGACTGTGTGTGTGTGTGGAGGGGAGGGCTTTAGAAAGGTATGGCAGTGGGAGTTGTTGAGTGTGAGGTGAATGGCATGACTGGGTGCGCAGAAGAGCATGGTGCTATCCAACAGGAAGCAACAGCGTGATTACAACCATTGATGCAGCTTATTCTTATAAGTTGAAATTATACATTATACTATACATGTGCATATCATCAAGTTCCTCATTACATAATATACTAATTCATCCATTTACTTCAACCTTCTTAGATCAACAGATTTTCCTGAGCACACTGTTTACAAATACTCATACTTTATTTTCTCTTCTTGAAGTAACAGTCCACCTTCCACACCCATACAAAACAACTGGCTAAGTGACTGTTTTGTGCATCCTGATTTTTAGTGTTGTAGAAAGTAAACAATATGGTAACGCATGGTGAACTGAATAATAATACACATTTCCTGTATTTATTATTTTTCCTGATTTTATCAAGAACATTTACTGCTGACATACAACACAAATAAATGTTTAAACAGACATAAATGGCATATAGCCCACAAGTTTCGACTGGTTAACAGATACGAGCTAAGAGCCCATCTTTCACAGGAATAACAGGAGCAATCTGACAACACATTACATTACATTACATTTCTGTGAGAAAGAATGAAAAATATCATTTCCCTGAAAATCAATAAAGTCAAGATAAAAGATTATAAGCTTGGAAATACATTAAACAAAGAACCTGCAACACTAACATTGTTACATATAATATGCCATAAAAAATTATAAAAAACCATGACACTGATCTCATATCTTGGATACATATGGAGTTCCTTCTTTGTTTTTATAAGGAATGTCTTCCCAGGAATGTTTACTGATGACTCCCTTCTGATTCAATTCTGATTTAATACTCAACCTGAGCAACATTTTAAAAATCAAACTAACCTATACACATTGCAAGTAATTTCTAAAGAAACATGCAATATTTCAAGAATTTCTTCTCTCCAAGAACAACCACAGCAGTCCCCAACCATTGGCACAATAAGACTCAGGAAATATTTTAAAAGCTATGCATCACATTAAAACAAACACTAGAAATTGGTTAGAAATTTTAATTCCACACACTGTAATGCAAGTGTCTGTAGCAGTGTTCGTGCAGAAGAAAAGAAAGAAAAATTACTAAATCCTACTAAGAAAAACTAACTTTGTCACAAATTTAGTTAATATGTTTGTAATATATACACTGCTTCTGATACAGATTGGTTTTGATGTAAAAAGTACTAAATAATTAACAGTATGAGTTTGTCCAATGCAGACTCGATTATACAGTAAAAATAAATGTTAACAACTATTTGCTGAACACAGAAAATTCAATCATACACGGTCAGCCAAACATGCTGTAGCATCATAAAAAAGTATCACTTTGTTTATAAAGCTAAAGACTGATTAGCTTTTACATATGTATTTGTATACAATCAACTTGGTTTGTTTTGTTCAGTAAATGTAAAAGTGTAACTATTCAGCTCAAATGTCAACCTGCCATTTCTTCCTCCCGTGTCATTCACCCCCTATTTGTCTCACAAACTGCATGTAATCTACAGTCTCAGACTCGCCACGAAAGTTGTGTCATACTGTTTTCCTGTACTGTACTGTCTGTGATTTTGCCTGTGGACAGCACTGTAAAATAACATGTGTAAAAGTGATAATGAAACAAGGAAATGTTGTAAGGTTATGATACTAGATGGAAAAATAAAGATTCCAGACAAGTTTCATGGAGGTATAAACACAGTGGGAGCTGGCCTAACATTAATATTATATTTTAAAGTTTATCTTTCAGCTGATATTTTACTTTAATGATCAACCTTCTGACGATACTTTATTATAGTAGTTTGTTAATAAATGAATGTCATTACAGTGTGCTCACGTGGGTGCCCGAGCGCATGTGTGTGTATTTTACTTACTTGGACTTTCCAAAACTGCATTCTCATATCCCTGTTAAAACCATACAACAGTAAGTTTGCCCAACACAGATCTTCCAAACACACCTCTTATGAAAAATATATCCCCCACAATGGATAAGTGTTTACTGCACTCTTCTTGATTTAGTGCAGAATCAGTGGTTCAGACACACAAGCTACTGAGAAATTAAAATAAATGTAACGCACTTGATTTGAATATGCTTTCCTATAATAAGTTATTGTTAATCTTATTATCGCCCGTTGACATAACCTGATCTCAGGTGCTTATACATATGTGGTTGTTTAGACCTAGGTTGTCCTGTGATTGGGATTAGCTCATTCTAATGGATCCCACAGAGTATGTTCCCCCTTCACTACACCTGAAGATGGGGAAAGATCCGGTCCTCGAAATGTGTTTTATAACATCAAACAAGATCCAAAAACCCAACAGTCCTAATTCTATTAGACAATCATCAGAATCAATAAATCTTCTCGGGCAATCAGCCGCGTTAAATGGTTACCGTAGTAAACCGACGTTTCGGGAAAAAACTCTGTCCCCATCTTCAGGGTTCTCATGTGACTGGATCCTCGGAAGTCGCCTGTGTAACCTGCTTGGGACCAGTGCACATGTCCGGACCCAGGCCCAAGGAGCTAGGGGGCGGAATCAAGCGCTCGGTTGGTTTGGCTCTGCTTACTTCCTGGCCTTCCCCCAAAAGTCTCAAATCCTATGTAATCATCAGAACCCTTCAGAATCGATTTGATCTAAATAAGTCAAAATTATTTCCAGAACATTATACAATAATTGGCAAAAAAGTAAGAATTAAAATTATACAAAGTTCCACACCTTACATTAAATCTAATACAAAGGTTTTCTAAACATTTAACTTAGCTGCCCTATGCCTTGCATCTATGTGCATGACAAGGCTGCTCTTATGTTTTGTTACATGCGGACAATATGGGCACTGAAACTGTGGCTCCTTGCCACATTCAAGCCTAATATGGCGTGCAAGAGAAGATTTATAATGGTACATTTTGCTACAGTTTGGACAATGGAATATGTTTGGTGGACCATTACTTGCAGTAGGAGAATTGACATCATAAGAACCAAACCTCTGAAGAATTTCAACATGTTTTGAAGATGACTGTGACCCTGGAATGTTGGAATTTTCTGCAGCAATCTCATGTAAGAGTTGAGTATTTGTTGTTGTCACTTCTTTGGCAAAGATCTCAACTTCATTTCGTTGCTGAAGGAGACTTCTAGCAAATGCATCTACATCTCGATCAGATGTTACTGTGCTGCCTGATGGAAGATGGGGTCGGCTTATGTGGGTTCTTGCTGGCGTATCTGAACTGCTAGACGTAGCTTCACTAGAAAACACTGACAAGCCAGGGAACATATTCTGAATTCCCAACCATGGTTTCACATCTGGAACTGGAAAGGAAAAGCAGGAAATAACCTTGTGTTAGTACAAATACAGACTTCAATACCTCACATAAATTCAATTTGCAACTAGATTTCCTTTACAAAACATGCTGCTTAAATTAGCAGTAGCAAACTGTTTCACAGCCAGCATGTAATGCAGTCCTAATCCTTTTCATTCTACTGTCATGCTAGCTCATTACACTTCCTACTGACCACCACCTGCTTTATGTTTCATGAAGTATCAACAATGGTGGGAAAGTCATCCATTCTCTATCTTATGGACTTTTTGTCAGCCTTAATTATTACTGTCAAAAGAATAGTATAAACAAGGCTTGTGTTGACAAGCAAATCTGGCATAAGCTAAAAATACAAACTGCAAAGGTTTAAATCTATAACAACACAATCAGTGATTCTGATTTGATTTCAGTGGATGTGAAGAAACAACAACATATTTATCAACTGTATGATTTAATTAATTATAAGTTACACAAAGGACTTCAGAATAATAAGCATAGAAGATGATTTAACAAATTGTGCACAGCCTCTTGCACTTTATCATGTAATTACAAACATTTTGTCACTATAACAGTAGTATCATGTTACTGTTTTCACTTAGTTTAGCTGATTACACTTTTTATACCACATAGATTATACAGCGCAGATGGTAGAATGGATGTGAATGATGAACTAGAGAAAAAATGCCAACATATTTTAAGATATCCTACAAACTACATTCGGAGGAACTGAATAAAACAATGCACACTTCAGTTGAAAATAACCTGTGTACAAGGTAAGACCAACTTTGGACCTCCAGAATTCAAAGCCTTAGTGTTAACCACCCAGTCACATTGCTCAGTATATATAATTATATGGTAAATTCAAAACTGTTTGGAATTGTCACATATAAACATCAAAATTTGAAACAAACTTTATTTGTGGAATAAATAACAATCAAATTTGCAAGAATCACTACCAATATCATGAGAGAAATAAAAGCAAATAAACTTCTATGTTACAATAATAAAACAGAAACATCTCCTAACTTGACTTGCCATATAACTGAGTGATACATTAAAGAGCTAGGCAACTTCTTTTTAACTACTATGTCACAATGGTAACAAATCAGATAATGGAATTTAATTGAAGAGAAAACAATTATAAGCCTACTTTTCTATCAAATATCACAATGCAAAATTACGAGCTAGATAACATATGAAGTCATAGTTACAAGGAAACAAAACAAACTTTAAGGTTTATACCTAAATATTTCAGTATTTCAATATATACCACTTTCTTTAGAACTTTTATTACTACAGAACACCAACAGCACTCAGCATAAATAGACATGTTTAAATACCCCCTCTATGACACACTAAACCATCACATATCTACCAAACAGGAGAAGTCGATGTGTCAAAATAAATAACTAATTAAAATATTCACTCTTTATTAGAATCTACATTATCTGTATCGAGAAAGTTTGTTACCTTCTTACTTTATAATAACAATACTTTGCAAGAACTAGTCTCATCTGTAACAGGGAATTGATACATACATAGAATTTGACAGCACATGCAGCACAGAAGAAAATTTTGCTCTGTGATGACACAATATCATTAAATTTAAAATTCTGCACAAATATGAACACTTCAGTAGATGGAAAGGTGTTTTACTTTCAAGCACTGCAAAGAAAATGACTGAATTATGATATCTCTCCAAGTAGACAAGTCTCACTATACCAACAGTAAAATGTATGTAAGATCTTAAAATAGTCATCCTATCCTTTGGAAGCCATTATTTTTCATGACAGGTGGACTTCTTTTAAAGCTTCTAACAGACCTCTCAATTGGAAAGGCAACACACTGTATAACATTACCAAATAATTTAGTTATCTAACAATTACTACCAACATTATAATCTTTGAATTTAATAATGAACAGGTCCTTTGAAACAGTAGCAAAGTTCAAAAACTTGGGACCAACAGCAACAAGCCAAAATTCCTGAACAAATTATGTCAATTACATCCAGGAAATGCTTGGTACAATTCAGTTCAAAATCATCAGTCCCATCTACATATAATGATTAAAACATATGAAATTATATTTCTTACCTCTCATTTTACAAAAGTGTGAAAATTTGTTTCTCATTTTATAAGGAAAATACAGACTGAGGGCATATGAGAACAGTGTTGGACGAGAATAATTGTACCTCAAGAGCGATAAAACGGCAGGAAGATGAAAATTGCATAATGTGCTTCACAATAATTTGTACTGTTCACAAAATAACAAATATTATTATAATAATTAAATGAAGAAGAATGAGATCAGCATGGCATGTAGCACGTATCGGAGAGATGATAAACAGCAAACAAAGTAAAGTACAGCTCTCCTGCTATACACCATGTAGGCGCCTGGGGGGGGGGGGGGGGGAGGAGGAGGAGAAGTAATATATCTCCTACTTAATCTTTGCCTCAGCACTAGACAGTGGTCAGTGGTCAGCTTTACACCACTGCCATGCTTTACCCCTGAGGAAAGGAACCCTGGTACCTACTGGACAGAAGGCTGGATAAGCCCCAGAGCCAGTCTGGATGCAGAAGAAAATTCTTCTGGCCCTGTCAAGGATTTAACCCTGGTCATCCAGTCCATAGGAAGTCACTATACTGACTGAGCTACCCAGGCAATGAAAACCAGTTCACAACTTAAGTCAGAAAATCTGAAGATAAGAAACCATCCAGGAGATTGAGGCATAGATGAAGAGGTAATATTAAAATGGATACTAATGAAATAGTGCGCAAGAATGTTGACTGAATTCATCTATCAAAGGACAGGGTCGAGTGGTAAGCCCTTGTGAACAAGGTAATGAATCTACAGGTTCAATAAGTGGCAGAGAATTTCTTAACTAGCTGTGTAACTGTCAGCTTCTCAAGATGTATTCTGCACCATGGAGTTAGGTTTTTATGCACTTCTAATGGCTGTGTATTAGGAACATTTCAATTATCTTATTACCAGCAATACAATTTAGTAGAATATGTTGGTACAATGACAATATTTGGCTCTTTCATAAATAACTGAAAGCAAAGCTCCTTATAAACATTTACAGCATCACCCTGCATCAATTTTAAGATATGCCTTGCAACTTTTATGTCCCATACTGTATCATGATGGTTTAATTACAGACACTATATTACTAAAATGTTGTGATCATGTTAGCATGTTGGTGGATATCTGTCCTCCATTGGAAATAAGATGTTTGTCTTGTGAATCAACTTCACATGAGTCAACAGAACATCTTTGCGATTTGTCTTATGTGGGCAATATGGACATTTGCATTGTGGCTCCTTGCCACATTCTAATCTCACATGGCGTTGCAGGTTAGTTTTCCACATGTACATCTTCCCGCACTGAGTACATGGGTAGGAACCTGGATTTGAAGATGAACGAAAAGATGGAACTGGTTGCACTGATACCGAAGTAGGAACACTGCTTCGTTGTTTTGCAATCAGTGAATGTCCTATGCTTCTAACTTGCAATGTTGGAGATTCAGAGATGTCACTAAGCACTTCAAGTATTGGTTTCTGATATGAGTTTCTTGATATCAACATGTCTGAAACAGATAATTATACATCTCATACAAATTTAACTAATATTCATACAGAGATACAAACGTATACAATAGGGGATCAAGGACATTAAACATGAAAGATGAGTGGTATTACTGTGGGGTTTTATGCACCCAGTGGATTAAAAAACATGTATCTTCTGTCACAGTTTATAACAATGGCACACATACACTATGAATTAATCAACAATACACTAAATGAACAAATAATACAGTGAAGCAAAAGACACTGAAAATGTGTCAATAATTAACAAATTCTTTTCATTTAGAATTACAAGGTTCGTACATATTCCAAACTGAAGTGTCCATGATGACATGAGATGCTCCAGGCTCAACCTCCTGGCTTGCCTCATATACCTGCAGATTTAGCTTCCAAGCACATCATCTTAGTTCATTTAAAGGGAAGAAGATGAGAGGTAAAGTTGCCTCTCACTCTTAACTAAGCACCACACCATACATACGTATGGAAGAGTGGAGGTATATCTCCAAGCAATAACTAGATGGGAGTGAGTGGTTAGCCTCACACCCCAACCAATTTACTCCAAGTCCCAGAGCCATTAATAAAATCTGCTCATGCAGCCTAGTCACTGAAAGCAAATTATAATTCCACATGCTGTGGCTGATTTAATTCAATTTCAATTCATTTATTTAAGTGCTTGACAACAGCCAAAAAGGCCAATAACAGCCTAGCACTAACAACAATACAAAAGCAAACAATGAACTGAATATATAAATGTACAATATTAATAATGATAATAGTTCAATTCATTCATTTATTGCAAAATAATTAACAAGTAAATGAGCTAAATAATATGCATAGTAAAATAATAATTAAATTAAAACCAGTTCAATTTTTAACAAAACATAGATAACATACAAAATAAAATATTATACTAAATAAACAATGATTATTGTTTAAAAAGCTGACTGACATCAGTAAGCAAAATACGATCTTTGTTAAAGATGTTGATGTTCCTACAGACTGTGTTGGCAGCAGATACACATCTGGCAAAGGGACTGGCCTTAAAATTATGTTGTACAGTAAAGATAGAGTAGTCTCCGATAGACCTAGTGGGTATGCAGAGATTAACTGTATCATCTGTCAAGTACCCTAGAAACTTTCAGAAATGAATATACTCTTTGAGGATATACGTACAAGTGATTAGAATGTAAAATTTCTGGCATAACATTAATTTGAAAGATATTACACACTTTTACAAACAGCAAAATATTGTTGTGCACGTGGTCCACATTCTTGAATATATCCAAGTTCCTTCTACAAAAAAAAAAGTCTTTCTTCAAATTTCAGTCATATAGGTCATGGCAATTAAGAGCTGGGCACTTATAAACGAAACTGAAATAGCTTGAGATTTAAGGCAGTGATATAAGTAACTACACAAATTATTATATAATTTTATTACAACTGTTTCTGGCATAAAAACAATTTCAATGAAAATACATCAAGTGATTTTCAATTCGCCTTTTCATTCCCGGCACAAAAGTCAACATCCACGATTACTGATGCAGTATGAATATTTTAGAGATATTTGATGGTTATGGCATTTTTTTAAAATTTTATGTTAAAGTACTGATTTAAATTATGTATGCATCAAACAACTGATATGAACATGGCTATCTTCTGGGACGTTGCACTATAATGTCTGGCAAATAGTGACAGATGTTTCAGAGGTGGGTTTTGCCTCAATCATGAGCATTTGCCCTGAAGATGGAGGAAGTAAGCACCTCTGAAACACTGGGCAATACCTACTGAACTACATGGTACAATATCACAGAAAAAATCTTCATACCTGTCACCACAAGAACCTGAAATCTCAGAGAGCAACTGATAGATTATTTATGTAAAGATGTATAGATAAAGTTCATTGATACCAAGTTATTAGGTCTTATAAAGTTATAACATTCTATACTGCAAAGATATATGACATGATAAACTGTAAAATATTTTATAAAGTTTAAAAGTTAGAATAAGCATGTACTTCTACTGTGTGTGTGTGTGTAAAACTGTTGGAAAAGTATTCAAGGAATAAGCTAATTTTAATAAAACACAAACCATGTAATTTATGCAAGGAGCACAATATACAGACTGCTTCACAAACTAACATAGATTGTGGAAACAGGATCCAGGAAACAAAGTATTACATATACAACATCCCATGTGAATGCAAAAAGATACAAAGACCAGTAACACCAGAATCATGGAACATAAAAACAACAAAGATGGGAGAAATGTATAAGTCAAAAAGAGCTGAACATTTTGGGGATAAAGACCATATAACACCATGGAATAAGGCATAAATCACACACAAAAAATAAAACAGAATCATAAGACAACTGAAAGAAGTCAGTATTCATCAGAATAGAAGTGGTTGTTAACTACTCCTATACATAACCTCTATGTGCCTACCACCACTAAGGGATAGGAAAACTGGACACATGATATTAATAGTTATAATTACAACCATTTCTGCACCCACCCCCCCAAAAAAAGTCTAGTAGCTAGTAGATACTTAACTATAACAGTATTTGAAATGACCTAGATTCAATCCTACCCATTGTCACCAACAACACAGAAGGAAAAAAACTGTCAATATAGTGGCAACCAATTGCTTTTGACTTCATACAATTTGAAACAAAGTGAAATTCATGTAATGCACATGTCACATTGGGCTAGGATAGACAAAAAAAAAAAGTTTTCCTGGAAACTTTTAATTTAAGACTTCCAATAACAAATATCACTTACATCTGTCAAGTGGTTTCACAGATAAAGCAAGCAGACACAATCTCCAAATTACGTCAAAATCTCATGCACCTTCTGCAAAGAACACATTAAAATAGGATCATGACAAAATTACTTTGTCTTAATGTGATGTATTTTTCTCATGTGCTTCTTTAACTCATCACTACGTTTGGTTCTGTAAGGGCAATACGGACAATGGATATTTGGCTCCTTTCCACACTCAAACTTCATGTGACGCTGTAAGGTAGATTTCCACATGTATATTCTCCCACACTGAATACATTTGTAAGGATGAGTTGCATATGATGCTACTTGCTGAAGTGCTACAGAGTTTGGGTTACTGCCCTCTTGGAATGCAAATGAACCAGGGTCATCAATTTGTTGATCAGCCAGTGATAAAACATTTGTCATACACATATCCTGTGTAAGATAATTTTCTGACTCCTCCTTTATGTCACCTGGCAGCACAAACTCTGTAACAAATGGAAAATACCTCTGTCAGATGTCGTCACCAAGAAAAACTGAATTTGTCTCACAAAAAATAAAATAAATACCTTTTTTATCACACTTTTTAAAAACCTCAATACTTATGGATTAAACATTCTGTGCAGGAAATGAAACTATTCATTATGAACAAACTATGGCGCCAAGGATTAACTCCTATCGGCCATGTGTCAAGTACTACACTGCCACCATCAAAATTCCAGATTTAAAATCTGGACAGAAGCCTCATATTATGGGTATGTAATCTCTTATGCCTACACAATATAAGTTACGGGTGCTGTTGTATCCACTCATATTACTTTCAAAAGAAAACAAAGATCCTGTACACACGATAAACAAAAAGTCATGTAACCCATATTAAAATATTTACTAATGGTTGCAATTAAATAAAATTAAACCAGATTAATAAACATGCAATATCACTGTGACCATGCAAGAATCCACACAAGTCACATTATGTTGCAACCTGCTCATACCAATTGTCTGCAAACAGACAAAGTGCAAGGATGATTTTTTCATAAGTGCAATAAGTGTTCATTGTTGAATACTACTTGGCATCTCATATTTATTTAACATGCCAGAATGTATAATTCCCTGATTCTTCTGTACCAAACAAATCAACCATATCTCATCTGGCGAATCATATCTGTGACGCCGGAAACATGCTTAGGTTAGGATGCAGGACAGAAATTATTTTTGTCAATCTTTAAGAGACTCCCATGCTCTCCACACATTACTGAGAAAACTCTCTTCAGAGTAGATTATAATATGGTAATGTATATAAGGCTACAAGATTTTAAGACTTCATTTAACATCTTTTTATCTTGCATATCCATTTTCTCTCTTCTGATCCACCTGTGGTACACCCCATCTCGCCTACTGGCTCTGATGCCCTTGCATGATTCTCACCTCATTCCCCACTGATCCACATATGGTTTGGACGTAATTGGCTGGTTAATGTCACAAACCAATTCCTCATGCACAGCTTACTCATTGCTCTTATGATGGATAGAGCAAGGACCTCTGAAATGTTATTAATCTTCTACCAGACTACATGGTGATACAACCCAGAAGACAGCCATCTTCATAATCACCACCATGAGAACCTCAAATACTACTTCCTCCCTTTTGTGCACATCATGCACAAACTGAAGCAGCCTGTTAATGAAAAACTACTTCATTACTGCAGATATTTTACACACTTCATTTGTGGAGATACAAATATTTTAGATAAAGTTTTGTAGTGATGAAGCATGATTTCACCTAAGTGAATATATTAATAGCCAAAACAGGAAAATGGGTGCTGAAAATCTGCATATCTTCCACAAAAGACCATTACAATCCTTAAAAGACAGAGTATGTTGTGATTTTCCAATAACAAGGATTAAATACTGCAATAACATCCAAATTCTGGTAATCAAATCAACACTATCACACAGCTGGTTTGCATATTAATCATTAAACCTATGTAGCCAAAGTTCATGCAAACAATGTTAAAGAGTTCAGTCAACACCTCAAAAAGACACAACACTGCTCCCCAAAAGATCAATTGGATAATGCTGTATAAGGGAATGACTGCAATTTAATCTGAGAATCTTATGAAACCCATAAATACACTGTAGGAAAATGCAGCGTTATTAAATGGAAAGTAAGTGGTACATATACTTAAAAATGGGCTTCAAAGGGAGAACTGAATATTTTATGATGATAACATTATATCAAATATGTTCCTGCAGTACAGCAAAAAAAGTAATGCCAAACATAAATCTGTATAGCACACCATGTCATGTGCAACATAAAGCGACCTAGCTCATTATGTCATATGCAGCACGAGGACAGCAAATGAATCCATTAATTTGTATCATACCAACAAACAGGATATATGAAATCCTTACTACCATTAATTTATTCCCCTCTTATTTATACCTGGTATTGACTGTAGACTTATTAAATTGATGATAAATGAGTTTCGCTTTTAAAATCTGCTCTAAAAAAGTACACTAGACACAATAATGAAATATGCAGAACACAATTCTCAAAGATTTGATTGTCACTTCTCCGATTTCAATCTCTGCCCACTGGCGATTCAACAAACGTTAAAAGGAAAATGCCATGTCATTCATTACACAACAATTGCGGGACAACTGATTTACTTCAACCGTAAGAGCTTCCTGACTATTTTCCGCACTGTCGGCCAATGTATGGCGAATTCCCCACCGGTAAGTGTAAAATATTTTCGCGGGCTGCGTTTGAACGTCTTTTGCACTGTCCATTGAAGGCGCCTTAAAACTATTGCCTTTCCAAAGACAACCACTCAATATAAACTGCTTGTACGAATATAAATGGGCGATCTGGTAGGTGGGTTCAGCCCAAACTCTCTTCTAAACCGTCTCTGCACTGACAACATTAATTTGGTTTCCTTACAATCACAACATTAAGTTCGCTTCCTGCACTCGCTACGCCATTTTCTCGACTAGATTGCAGCGCACCTCCTGCTGAAGCAAGCTATGAAGCGCGCGCGTTTAAAACGTTTGGGTAGGTGAATAACCCGTTACAAATAATGGGGCATAAAAAGGTATATCTTATTCCAGACAAACGTAACTCAGAATCTGCGTTCTACCGCTGCATTGTGTGAAGCACGCACGCGCACACACACATGTTTTCTGTATCACCCTGCATGATTAAAAAGAAATTGTAGCATGATATTTATGAATTTTTAAATTATTAGTTTATAAAATAACAAATCAACAAATCTGCCCATTAAAAAAACTCAGTGATTTGTAGAGCTGTGTGCATAACACTTAATAAATTGCCCTGATACTTCAATCATATTTGATAAATATAATTCCAGATAAAACATTTCCTCGGTCTAATGTGCAAATATAACTCACAATCAGAATGGAATTATTTAGACTGAAGACTATAAACTATGAATATTTATTTTACAAATCATAATGTAAGACATACACATTTATGCAAAAATGGTATTGCAATTTCAGACAACTTATAAGTACTAGCCAAACAGCTAACACAGTTAACACGAACACACCGCCCCTGAAATAAGCATAACTCAGAATTCCATCACATGGCACCAAAGGCCTTTAAAACATACATTGGGCAGATAAAGGTTAAATATTATCTCCGCTGTGAGGGAAGCAAACTCATAAACATCAAACCGGCCTTGATGTTTAAGATTTTCACTCTACTCCCATATTCACATCATTGGTTTCAACATAGTGGTTACCATATGAATTTAATATTTAGAAGGTCTTGCATTCAATGTGCAACTCTGTCAGAAATCATGAAAATGAATATAATAACAAAAATGTCACTGTAATGACAACTATTACCAGAAGATGAGAGTAGTGTGTGTGTTAGATATACTGAACCTCAGACAACAGACAATGTTTAATATAACTGTCATGTAATGAATCAACAACTGTCACAAACATTGCAGAATTATTAACCATTACTGGCCATACATCACAGTAGCATATTACTAAACCATCAATCCCAGCATTAAAGTCCAGCCAGCAGCCCAGTATTACACGTGTTTAAATCTCCCATTCCTGTGCGATAAAGGTTAAAATTCATGCATATCTTAAGCCTAATTTATCTCAATTTCCAATTCACATGGTGCACCTAAAACAATTCAGGTGATAGGTCAGAAGAGAGCAAGTAACACCACTAACCATAACAGTACCAATATAAATATAGAATTTATTCTCTGTGTCAACTTAATACCAACAAAATAACATTATGTCCACTTCTTGTGTATATTCCTTATATGTTTCAACTTATTGCCATTACGTTTAGTTCTGTATGGACAATATGGGCACTGAAACTGTGGTAGCTTCCCACACTCAAGTCTCACATGATCATCAAGTGAACGCTTATATTTGTAAATCTTTCCGCAACCGACACACGGGAAAATTCCACTCTGTCTACTTGATGGCACTGGTTGAGAGCTGGTAAAAGCCGTTTTTTTGCAACTGAATGTTAATAGCTGACTAGTATCATCCTCATAGTGACCACCAGCTGACACACTGAACTGTTCCTCTTTAAAAACACCTGTAACAAAAATACTGCATATCATTAACTGCAATCTATAATAATCCACATACTAATGTACCTTACTACAATTGTGGATTTTCCCACTTTTACAGTTAATACATAAAAGAACACATTAAAAATTCAATGACAAACAGAAATGGAATGGACACAATTTGTATCCACATTCTATAAATTTTTTGGATATTATTAACTTAAAATTCAAGTCATGTGATAAGACCATATGACTTTAACAGAAAAAGAGCACCATTCTGTTAAATTCTGTTAATAATTTCTCTTACTTTTCATTTGTACCACTTGCAGAGCTCAGAAAAATATTACAGGTGTATACTTGTATTCACTACAAAATGCATTTTCAATTGTCCATATAAACAATGCACAATATACTGTGCTTTGACATCAGTGAACATCCAACCCTGTTTCTGTTCTTGTGTGGTGAACTGGTTAGATGATATTTTGGAGAACCTAGCTGTTTCAATTTTCAAGGTAAAGTTACCTCCACAACACGGTATCATAACCCAAGAATGGAAACACAGTACATAATCCTACTTCATGGCGTGTAGTGGGACAAAATTTACTTTTTATATATATATATAAAGTAAATTTTGTCCCACTACACGCCATGTAGGCATTTGGGGTGAGAGGAGGTATAGCTCCTCTCTTCCTTGACCTCGACACTAGAAGGGGTGAGTGGTCAACATCACGCCTCGGCCGGCTTTACCCCCGGGGAAAGGACCATTGTAGAGGAGGCTGGGTGGGCCCCAGAGCTGGTCTGGATGCAGAGGCTAGAGGAAAAATCCTCTGCCCCCGTCGGGGATCGAACCCCGGTCGTCCAGCCCGTAGCTAGTCACTGACTGAGCTATCATATATATATATATGTATATAAGGATAAATAACAAGTGATAACAAAAAATGTTTCAAGTACATGTTGCTCCTCTGAATGAATGCTAATTGCTTTATATCATCCAACTTAAATGTGATACTACTTATATTGTTTATTTTAAAAAATTACAACTGATTAGATTTCAGGCTTTCAAGATTTCAAGTACAAAGATAATTGTCTTCTAGGATGTTGAGATGTGTAGTGCTGCCTCCATCATCACCCTCTAAGGCAGTAAGCACCTCTGAAACACTAAACTTCTACTAGACTATGCAGTGCAGCACCTCAAAAGACAATAATTTTCTTGAAGGCAATCATTTTCAAAGCCTTCTAAAAAAATCACATTTTAATTTAAACTCTATAAACTGATATTCAGACAAACACATTTATCTGAACCGCCAGAAGCCAATAACTCAAAATATCAACTAAATATAAATTTAACATTCTACATCAAAAGCACTGGAAGTACACTCTATGATCTTTCCTTCTGTACAAATGTCCTTGAAACCTACCTACTGGTTCATACAATGATGGTAGTTTTTTTTCATAATTACAATACTTTCTCTTACACCAGTGATTCCAAAACCAGAATGAATTTCAACCTAAAAAAGTATTTGTTTTAAAGTTCCGATTCAAGGGTGCAAAGCATAAAATTATAATTTTTCTTATAACCGATGATTTCAATGTTTCATAGCAGTTCCATGCAATGTTAACTCTGTTTTTTAGTAATAACACTTGTAAATACAGACTGTATTGTTGCATTTTGGTACAAAGGATCTCCAAAACAACATTAATATAAAAAATAGTGCTATCACTCAAAAACTAAATCCATTTAAGCAATTACCTTTCTAAAAATATCCAAAACATTGTGCATTTATGTACCACAGGGAAGAACTAATTGTGTCCAATATGCTATCCACTACATTTGAAACATGTCATTTGCAATAAATTCCCATTCTCTCCTGGACTGCTAAGAACAACCTGACAATCCTTGCATTTTTTCTCCTCTTCCAATGTGAAAATCCTTGCCCATTATTAGACCAAAATTACATATTTGCTCAGACTACAAGGGTTCTGCAGATAAAAATATGGGGAAAACTTGATGATGCATTTTAGACAGTGATCTTCTTTTCAAGATGATTATCTTCTTGTAATATTCAAAGTTAACCACTACTGAAGCAATGCATGCTTCCATCTAATATGTGTATGTAGATTCCCCTTTTGCTTCATCTTCATGGGGCAATATGGACAGTGAAACTGTGGTTCCTTGCCACATTCCAGTTTTATATGTTTCTGAAGAGAGCGTTTATGTCGGTAAATATTGCCACAACCATGGCAACGGAATCTTCCAGCTAATCCAAGCCTTGAATCTAAGCTGACAACCTCCATCATGTTCTGACTTCTAGGTTTCCTAATACCTGTAACAAAAATAACATTAATACAATTGAGTCTATAAATCTTTGTTGCTGTTCTTCAACATTCACAAGTTACAAATTATGTATTTCTTAACATTATCTTCTATTTCAAATATGGAAATGGGTGAAACTGAAAATTTATCTGATAAAACTGTTTTTGTTCATATTATGATAAAACTTCATGTCAATGCATTCAAAATCTGAAGCAAATAATAAAGCCACATTTGTAATGAGCTACTGAACACACACACAAACACACACTGGGAGCCTTTTAAATTTGGTAAGGGAAACTCAAGTATGTAATAGTTGGTCCT
The DNA here is from genome assembly GCF_977971745.1 of Zootermopsis nevadensis. NCBI lineage: Eukaryota > Metazoa > Arthropoda > Insecta > Blattodea > Termopsidae > Zootermopsis > Zootermopsis nevadensis. The sequence continues at coordinate 4,400,279 of NW_028259160.1, forward strand.
TATTATAAAATAAAAATGTTTGGAGAATGGCCCCAGTGCCAACTTTCTCAAAAGCCAAGACATTATTCTATGAAAATTTTGAGACGGAGGAGAAAGTACACCAAACTATTAACCAAATCAAAATTATCAGTTTGTGAATAACATGATATCTTCATTATGAAGTCACAGATCAGATTATAGAGGATTTTGAACCATAGTATAGGAAATTGTTTGATGACTGTGTGGTATGAAAAAAAGTTCAGAAATCATTGATGTTACACATATGACACAATTTTCAGAAATAATAATGCCAAGAAAAGATTTGAACCCATATGTCTCAAAATAATTTTTATTATATTCACAGATAAGTAAAGCATTAGTGGTTTCTCCAAAATACCTTCATCTGTTTCACATTGTACATTACCAAGAGCAGTCTTCAATATTATTAATACTATCACATCCAAATACTGTTTATTTATGAATAAAAAGTTGACTCTTACATGGTACTAAAATCATTGATCTTTCACAATTTAAAATTATGTAGCTATAAGGGAATGTAAAAAATTGCAGGTACTATTAACAACCCATCAGAAAGTAAAGTAATTGTAATTGACTTAATGCAACTTTTTGCAAGAAATAAAATACAATAATCCTCAACACAATGCTAAAATGGAATTAAGACATGAAAGTAACTAGCTGTAACAACATTGTAAACTTGTACCATCTAAGATGCAAAGTGACAGATGTCCATGGGCCAGTGATTAAGAAACAATGGTCAGATGAAAAGTTTTAGAGTTTCACTTTGCAGCAAGAAATCTGAAAAATTCACCTTAATGATTCCAGTGACTGAATCTAATGTTTTTATGAACACTCATTAGTTACAGGATTATCTGTCTTAAATCCCAGTGGCACTCAATAAGTAATCATATTCCCATGACAAGAAGACATCCAAGTACCAAATGTTTGCATGTGACTCATATTTCATTAAAGAAATAAAGCTAATAAAACTGCTAATTTTTCTCCACACACACACACACACATTTAAACCATGTATATTCTCCTTCATCTGTCAGTTCTAGACATCATTAAAGTGAAAATACAGTTGCTATGAAGGTACAGCCAATATATTAACATTTCTTTTTTAAAAACACAAAATACAAAATGAAGTGTACTAATATAAATGACTATAGTGAATTTTTATTCATCTTATAAAATAAACTTAATTCAGAAGGGTGGACAACCACATTTCTCTAGCCCTGCTTATGAATATGTGTGAACAAAAAACTGAATTTAATCCTGCAGATAGCAAAGGACTGATTCATTATGAAAATTATACTGTGTTGCAATGTACTGCTATTCTTTAAATTATATTAAAAGCAAGATTATGTCACATTTAAAGAGTGACTGTAATGATTCCAAGTGGATACTCAACTTTTATGTCAATCATTTTTAACCTCAGAGAGGTGTTTTCATCTTAAAAGAAAGATAACAATACCATTTGATTACATTTTTCCCATCTGTAATACGAGGCGCGTCCACAAAGTAAGTTTCCCACTCGTCCCACAGCTAGCAAACCTTATATTGCGCGAAGCGACTGTGCGTACGTGATAGAGCAATGACGTAGCATGGCGCATGCACTAACGGTACTTCCCGCGTTCTCACAGTAGCATCGTTGCAGCTGATGAAGATGGAGGTTCTTATTCCAGCTCCCGCCGACTGTGAAGTGCGGTCAGTGATAACGCTAGGCCGCACACGGCTCGACGGACAGCAAGTCTCCTGCAGGAGTTCAGCTGGGAGGTGTTTAATCATTCACCCTACAGCCCGGACCTCGCTCCCAGTGATTTCCATCTTTTCCTACACCTCAAGAAATTCCTGTCCGGTCAGCGTCAGCGTTTTGAGAATGACAGAGAGGCGGAGATGGATGTCATACAGTGGTTCCAATCCCAGACTTCTACGACACAGGTATTCAAAAGTTGGTCCCACGGTATGACAAATGTCTCAATTCCGGTGGCGAATATGTTGAAAAATAGCTGGACACTTGCTGTATCTGTTGCAATAAATATTTCCGTGAAATTGTGTTTTGTTTCTGTAAACGGCCCCAGGGAAACTTACTTTGTGGACGAGCCTCGTATGTTGTCTAATCTCTTTCTTTGTTCAGATGCTTCGTATGAACATCAAAGTGCAAAACTATAAATACTTTACTTTAGGAATTCATTCTTCTCTAATAGCCTAAAGAAGTAGACATAATTCACCATGTTTATTTCTTTAGTTCATAATTAACTCCTTAATCTCATACCCTATATATTCCAATCCCCATTTAATGTTCCCTGATTTTACACTTCCTACCATTTCAGCATTTATTACATATTGGTCCAAATCGAATTATCTCAGGGGTACACTCTCACCACTCACCAATTTTTCTCATCCCAGTATTCCTCAGGAAAACCTAAAATGGGTGTTTCTATTAAATTCCTTTAATATGATAACAGTTTCTCTAAACATGTAATTGTATGTAGTGGCACTCTTAGTTACTGCACACACATATATTTGACATTTTACAACACAAAACCTTTACATAATTTGTTTATACTGTAAAGAGTATATCATTAATACAAAAGCTCTAACACTATGCCTGCACAGAAGCAAAACTTCGAAAATGAAAGACGAATATAAACTCAGAATCATGACTGCTTACGAGAAATTCATGAGACAGACTGCAAGATGATACAAGAAATAAAGATAATTTAGAAGAGTTAAAGATGGGGTTATCCACCCACAGCCTGCCAATGTGTTTTGTCGGCAGCCTGCGAACATTACTTGTAATGTTATGTTAAACTCTATGATAAAGAATAGTTACCTGACACCAGTAGGCATACTTTGCTAATATCAGTATCTGGAAGTGCTATAATTCTAATGAAGAGCATAAAATTAATAACTAGCAAATGTCTTACTGATGAACACTTGGAGGGATGCATGTGAATCTTAACATAAATTAAATCTGATATTGAAAGACTGCTTAAGCAATAATCATGTTAAAACTTCAGCAAACATCATCTTCACTGCAGAGAACCTCAAATCTGATATGTGGTATCTGGAAGTTGGACAAATCTTTGGAATTCAATGATGTACAAGTCACGGGTACTGTTAATAAACTAGTTATTTTCATGCTATAAGTGGCTTTTGTTGCAAGTACCTATTGTATAAGACATACTACACATTTCTTAAGGAACCCTGTAACTTTAGTTGAAGACATATTATAATCAAGTTAATACTTATTACCACAAAAATGTACTTAGGCTCTTTAGATAAATAGACTTTATAACAAGCTGAAGTAAATCAAGTCATGTATGGTAAGACTTCACATAATACAAACAAAATCCATCAAAAGACTCAAAACTGTATGAAAATGCCATGCACAATTTTAACAAATGTGGCCTGCACAATAAATTGAAGAAAATAAAATTTGAACATGGTGCAATACAGGTGCCACTTAAGAAGCTCTATTAACATCTTCAAAGTATTCAAAAGATACATTTAAGAATTCAATTAAGCTTGTTAAGTGAAATGCAACTTACATAACACTGTAAATTATAAAGTGCCATTAACAGTCTTATCAACATTACATTACTGAAGATACATATGGCTCCAAATATATGAAACATCCTCTGTACATATACAACTGAACAGACTTAACTGTGTATAACACAAGAATGAGCACCAAGGTTTGTGGAAATGTTCTTCACATTGCTCTAATAAGTAACATTACACAATCTTAATGCACATATAACTATGCTTCTATCTTCTGTAGGGTTAAAATAATTTCTACGCACGTATTTCAGACAATTCAAGTACTTCTCCACAATTAGGGGAGACACTATTGGGTTATATCACATGACACCTATAATAAACAAAAGACACTCTATCATCAAAAATAAATATTTTCATTAGTTTAAACAGTTGTGGCAGCAATATATCTCCAAATATAGTCATTTGAACTCTCTAAGTAATATCAAGAGACATAAATATTACTAATACAGACAAAATAAATGTTATAATACTGGAGAAACTGAATACTGATAAATAAGCTGAAGAGATAATTTTGTAAGGAAAGAGATGGAAAGACAATGTAGACAGAATGGGTGAAGATGGATAAGCAAATTATAAACATGAAGGGCAAGCATTTGCAGGAGGACATAGGGAACAGGGGAAAGATTTTAAAGTCAGAACATGCATTTAATATCTTGATCCACAAAGACATTGAGAACATTAATAAATAAACAATATGCTTTAAGCATAGAATCTTTATATTGGCATATAGATAATTATTAATTTCAAAAACATAAGGAAATTGTAGATCTTATGTATATGTCAGTTAGAAAAGATTCATATTTAATATTACAAAGCAGTGATGTTCAAGTTATGTCGAGCTCGAATGTGATTCTTTAGACTGTTCTTCTGTGTTGTTCTCTGTGGACAGTATGGACACTGAAACTGTGGCTCTTTTCCACACTCATGTCTAACATGACGAAGTAAAGTCTTCTTCCACTGATAGACCTTCCCACAAGCTGTACATGTGAACAGGCCAGGTCTGTTCGAACAAGGAATCAGACTGCGCGTTGAAATCTTTCTGCCACTCGCTAGGAGAGATTCAAGTCTGTCACTGCTACACCATGAGCCAACTAACCCTGGAAACAAAATAGAGATCATGCCTGTACTACCTGCTCTATATAAATTACAAACATAAACAAAAATTTTAAATCTAAATCACTTAAACTGAGAATAAACTAATAAGAAACATGGAGAAAAACATATAATGAGCAGCTTCAGAGTGTTATACACTTTGCCTAATATTTTTATAGTGATTAAATAAAAAAGTATGGGATAGATGGGGCATGTAGTAACACACATGAGGATGCAAGAATAATTACAAACATGTTTGTTCAAGAACATCAACACGAAAGAATCTTTCGTTAACCAAAAGAGTGGACACCATAATGTTACACTAGATCTCAAAGAACTTGGATTGGAATGCTCAGTATAGGGTCTGCTGGCAAGCATTTATGAACATGGTGAAGAACCTGTCAGTTCATAATAGGTAATTCCATGTCAATGTCAGTCTTCAGTGCTGCAATGTCATATGGTTTTGTACATTTGGCTCACTGGCATATAAAGTGTAAAACATAAAACTATACAAGAAACTTTACATAGTAAAACCTCTTACTATTGGTTTAAACTGCTGATTGGTTCAGGATGACGACAACGAATGTGTTTCTTGAGGCTCACTTTTTGTTTTGCCCTGTGTGGACAATAGGGGCACTGAAATTGTGGCACCTTGCCACATTCATATTTATAGTGGCGCCATAAGGATGAATACTGGCGGTAACGTTTTCCACAGTTTGTACAAACAAAGTCACCCAGTGGCTGTAATTGTTGCATTTGAAAACTAATATCTTCATTGAGAAGAAAGTTGTCAGTTGATCCAACATCAAATGTGCAACCCATGCTGCTGGCTATCTCTAAAACATATCCTTGGCCCAGTTCTGCATCTGTAACAAATACAAATATCCAATCAGTCGGTTATTTTGTCCATATTGCAGACTTTCTCAAAGAAAAGGTTATGTATACATGGAAATGAAGTTGGAGAAACATTACAGGCTGATACCATTGACACCAGTATTGAATAAAATAGTGTATATTTATAAAACACAATTTTCAGAAAGTACTTACTTACCCTTATAATTTGATTTGAATAGCTTACTTTTATTTTTGATAATACTGACAAATTTTCTACATATATTATTAAACTTCAAGATCATTTACTGCAGATACAAATCTAATACTGCAAAGCTATCATATTACAAATACCATACCTCATTTAAATCATTAGTTATATCTCTTAAATCTGATTAAACAGATATCAAATACAAAAATTCATCAAATAAAATTCATACATATAGAAGAAACCTATATTTTACATTGTATCAATCCCTTAAATATAAGATGTTTATGAGAAAAAGTTTGACAAGAATTTCATACAAAGCAGAGATATGATTGGACCAATATATACCAAAAATTATATTTTCCCAGTAATTTTTGACGTAAACTCCAAATAATAAATTTCACCTAACACATTCCATCATTTTGAAGGCAAAATGTGCAGACACACATGGACATAATAAGTTTCTAATTATGCATTTATTCTTTGCACTTCATGCAGGATGATTAGTACCAGAAGATGTTTTTTTTAATTTCCATTAAAAATCAATCAACTTAATTTTGAATAAATAATCAGCATTCTTACACTGATAACAGAAACACTGTAGCTGTTGTTTTAATACAAGTACGGGGGGGGGGGGGGGGGGGGGGGTAATGATTCCCCCCATACCTCTAATTTTTGGGAAAGTCTCAAAATCTAAAAACACAATGAAGGTGGGTATAACAAATATGAAAACCAAAAATAAATTCACTTTCAATTTTATTTTCTATTCTGAATAACAAAGTACTTAACAACTTATAACTTATAACTTAATGTAAGTGTGTAAGTAAATTTTCTGGCTGCCACCACAAATGATCCTGGTGGCATTCATGCAAGTATACTACACATATTTCAAGAAAAGTATTAGGAAATTGAAAATGTGTAAAACCAAATACAATCTCTTAATAGACAAAACAAAACACTTTTGGCAGTCCTAGATTGTAACAACATCAATATTACAAAAGTATATAATACTTACTGACAATGCTGCTAAGATCAGTCTACGTGGAACACTGAAACTGAATCCTCTTGAATTCTGTCATACACACAATTTAAACATCTATTTCTTATATATGTTTACAGCACTGTTAGTGTTTTTATGAGTTATCCACATCAGATCAAAGTAATATAGAATTGTTAAATCTTAAGAAGTCAGTTTACGTTGCACCATGAAGATTGCATAAAATTATTAAATTTATTTTGTTTTTCTTTCACTTCCCATCCTCCACCTGGAGACACATTCTTATAGCAAAAATGAATATTGAAAACTGCTAATACTGCTAGAAACATGCATGTATGCTTGCAGTATGGAATGCAGAAGCCTACATGTTAAACCATGATGATAATTATACTATGCCTTTTCCTATAAAAACATGCAACCAAGCTCTGAGAGGAGTAGAGGACTAGAACACTTTATAAAGTATAAAATGAGTCGGCTTTGGATCTCTGGTGCTGTTATGCCACGGATTTAATTTAATTTAATTTTAAATATCAAGGAATACAAACACATAACAGTAGTTACAGGAAAGCCCTGGAACACAGCTACAAACTCTCTACTAGAAATAAATAAACTAAATCTCCTTAAATATTCATATTCTCTCCCTTAATTTAGGATTTTTCATCGTTTACTATAAGAAACAGTGATTTTGAAACTTTATCCTGCATACATCAAGGGTTGTGCAAAGCAGTCTCTGTGATTAGAGATTTGAGGTTCTCATGGTGGTGAAGATGTTGATATTGGTTTTCTGGATTATAATGCTATGGATTTGTAGGCAGAAGGCCAACATCAATAGCCTCTGGGATGCCTGAAGAAGAAAAGTATCATAACTGTGGAGGAATAAAATAAATTCTCACATCTTCCTACACTTTATGCAAAAGAATAGAAAATTATATCTCCTGTTCTGTTTAGCATTCTAACACAGAGTGCATATCAGTCATTTTAATAGTTATCTAACAGGATGAAAAGGAAATGGTGATGTTGAAAACCTTTTTAAGCTGGTAGGGCAGCATGCACCATGCTTTTATTACTGAGAGTGATATTAACATAAAGAGGCAGAATCCTGAAAGGATGTGAACTATTATGGCAGATTACACTTCAATCCATACTTTAAGGAAAACTATCTGCCCCTCTAAGCCACTCCCTCTTCTTATGGTCATTTCTTTGCAACTACACTGTTACTGAAATCATTATTAAAACAATGTTATCCAAGATCATTATAAAAATGTTATTAGTCATCACACGCAGGCAGACAGGAAACTGTGGACAGCCCAAGGAAGTGTTCTTTGCTTACACTAGACCATAAAAATGGAATACATCAGAGTTAATTCCAGATTTTTAATCTCTAGAATACAAGGACACTGTATTTATATTTCATGTTTACAATGGCAGCTAGTTAACTGTCAAAAAACATTAAGTACAACTGAACAAAGAAGTACAATGGAATGCAATTCACGCAACTAAGAGCCAATGTTCTACAGCAGGCCTGTCCAACAAACAATGTAATTGGCCACATAAAATAAATGTTCCATTTAGAAAGGCTTTAAGGAATTTTATAGTCATGTGCACTATCTCTGAAATAAGCATCCAAACTTAACAACTAAAAACAAACCATTCTAACTTGTGCAATATGAGCTGGTCACTGTGCTGTAAAGGTAAGCAATTTCACTTTTATGAACAAGGTTTATTACAAATAAGACCTGTAAGAAACAACAATTAGCCTGCTGCACTGGCAGGGCTGGTTCCACTGCCTACTTACAAAAACACTTTAAATTAAAAAGTTAGAACGTGAAACCTATTCTAGAAATGTTGATAACGTTGCTATTTTTTAACACACAAAACTATACTTGAAATACATAAACAACTACATCAATGATGTAAGCAAAATCACAAAATTTATGACAATTTTCCTTACAATTTCATCTCTAAGTATAAAAATGTAATTAGTCAGTTTTCCTGTAGACTCAGGTTAAGATATGTTATGCTTTCAGCCTCATTATTTGAAAACTTGTTGCATTAAACAGCAAGTAAATCATGCATTTTAATAAATCAGCATGTGTTTTCCTATCACATTTTGTATTAATTTTACTTTTTAGTCAATCATATTCTATAGATATCGACATTGTAAACCACATTAACCTTATTTTACATTTGTAAACACAGATCACTGCAGTCAATCAGGAAGTTCAATCCCAGCCCAGACTGAATATCCACAGGTTTTTGTGATTTTCCTCAGTCCCTTCAGGCAAATGCAGAGATAGCATCTTTAATTTGGCACAATCACTTTCTTCCACACCCTTTCCAATCATTATTCATCAATCATCCTACTGTTTGATACTACATAAATTAAAATGCCATTAAATAAACTAAAAATAAATAAAAGTAACATATACAAGTGCCTTAAACATATGAATAATATACAAGTTAGAATTATAACTGAACAGCAGACGAATGCATTGATTTCATATGTAGTAACAGATTCCCTTTCTGTTTTGTCCTCTTGGGGCAATACGGACACTGGAACTGTGGTTCTTTGCCACATTCCTGCCTCCTATGTCGTGTCATATTTGACTTCCATCTGTACAATTTTCCACAAGTAGGGCAACTGTAAACCTTTGGACTTGAATCCAATTGTGTTACTATCTGACTCAAATGAACTTCAGGTGGTTCTTCCTTAATGATTTGTTCAAAAGTGAGGAACTGCACAGAATCTGTATATTGATTCTCATCACCATACAAATTTGTATCTGAAAGAATGAAAAGTCACATTTATATTAGGAACATTTCAAATTTGGCAAAGGGATATAAGAATTCATGCTAGAATGTAAAAGATGCAAACAGTTTGCATCAACAAGATGAGAAACTATGTTGAGAATTATTAGGTGGAATCATGTTAAGATTAAAACAGAAAGACAATAGTAGGATTTGAGATTTTCATGGTGATAAGAGACAGAATACATGTAAAAGAGACTTAAATGTATTTTCTAACAATGCCATAATTTAACACTTCAGGAATTACATAATAATTATACAGATTAGCTAATAATTTTAGGACAGTGAAATCTTAGAGCTTATAATGGGATGTACATCCAATCAGGGAAAACACATACAGAATTTTGATGGAAAAGCCTCCTCGAAAACATGCCATGTGGATTTGTATGGGGTGCCAACGTGTTGGAGGAACATGCTGCCTCCATTTTCGAACCTGAAGATGGAGGCAGCCCCTTTCAGTATTACACCACCTGGTATTAAAAAGTGAATAGCAAGTAACTACCTTCTCTTTTCTTAGGTATATTCATATCTAAAAGCTGCAAAAATGAGCCTGTAAGCTTCACCACATATATGCCCATCTGTCCACACGTAACGCCTTGAAAATCACTAAATGGATCATCATTAAATTTTACATTGAGGAGTCTTGCTGAAATCAACATATTCCTATTATGGTTCAAATCAAACTATAAAAATGGTAACTCTGACTTCCAGGGATAAGCTGCAGCAAATGTTGAGAATTATCCAATGTTTCAGAAAGCACTGCAATATTTGCAGAGATATTTTATGTAGCTCATCTCTGAAAGCCAAGACACACATTTATCACAGCCACAAAAACCTAGAACAAGAACAATAATGGGTACATTTATCAAGAAGATATATGTTAATTTCTGTGCATGAAAATGACTGAGTAATTCCATAGTTACTTTGGTTATGGGTTACATTCTTGCCCCAGGAATATTCATGATGGAACCCCCCCCCCCCACACACACACACACACACACACACAAAGGTCAAATTCTCCAGACAATTCAAAACAAAACCAAAAATTTTGCTTCATTCAGTATTCACTGTAGAAACACATTTAATGAACTAAAACCAATGCATAATGAAGTATCAATTCAATTATATTTAATCTGTAAAGCAATCGGAATACAAAACTTTGAATTTTTCATTTGTTTATGTACATTAAAAGACTTGGAAAACACAGTAATGGTCAGGTTAACGAAACTCAATGGACTAGATGGAATAATTCCACTGAACAGAAATATACAGAATGAACTTCAGGTATAATTGTTACAGGATATTACTGGAATATACATATATTTCTTTTCAAAATCAGACACTAAAAAGAGAAATATAAGAAAATTATCTATTAACCTTTATAGCCCTTGCATCACACCTTATGCACTTTACTTACAACAACAGCAAAAAGATTTTAACTCAACATGGCACAAGCATGAATAATAATGCAATAAATATTTTTTAAGCAATCTCTTTCCTTAAATTATGTAAACTTGATTGTAAATAATAATGTATTTAGTCTTCTTGATGGAAAGGAAATTCAGATGTAGCTGGAAAGCACAAACAATTCTTTCAAAGACATTATCCTTTAACAAATATTAAATATTTAATTCCTACTACAAATAAACACAACTCTTCTACATCACAAGATAAAACAGTCGAGGCTGGTTACAGAAAATTCACCGTTTATTCTAAGAATAATGTGAAACCCATAAACACACACTGTAGACAAAATGCAGAGCTATAAATTGTTACAGCAGATGATACATATAGTTACCACTGATTTTAAGAGGTTAATGATTTCTATGTTACAAACAAGTTACCTCATTGTGAAACACTGTTCATTTTTGCTTTAAACAATTACAGAATTTGATGCTACAAGAGAAAATAGGTCTTCTGGAAATATAGAAAGGAAAAGGTGTAATTTGTTCTCCAAATTAAGCTCAATATGAAACAGATTAACAAAAATAAATAAATAACAGATACCGTGCATCAATAAAAGCTATACAAAGGTAATAAATATAGAACTTCTACATTATAAGTGCCAAATTAATGACTAGCACATAATTTGTGTTACAGTCATCAATGTAAAGTATGCATCCTAAAAATGTGTTTCTTGAGATTGGCATTATGGATTGTACGTTTCGGACAATAGGGACACTGCAACTGTGGTTCCTTGCCACATTCTAATTTCAAATGTCTCTTCAATGTTTGAAAATAACTATATGTTTTCAAACATTTGGGACATTCAAACTGCCCACTGTCTGTATAACGCCGTTGATTTGAAGTCTGTATGTATCTGACACCTGGCTGGTGAAATGAAGCATTTTGTTGAATAGCTTGAAACTGTGAAGAAAATAAATCTGAAAAGAAAGGAGTCACAGCATTAGTTCAATAGAAATTATTTCAAAAATATATTCTAGAAAATTATTCCCACAAAATAAGTAAAGGCCTATGACTGTGTGCCACTTCCAGGTGGAACTGAGAGGTACAAAACTCTGAATGCATACAGATATCCATAAGTTAGTCATAAGAAATATTAAAAACAACAAAAGTGTGCACAGGCCTAAATCAACGGGAATTTTTCTTTATTATGCAACAATCTTACATGAATTTCTTGCTTTATAAAATGCTGCTATATCAACTGCATGGGCAATGATCACCACTGCCCTGTGATGGATGTAATAAGCACCTCTGACATGTCAATTTCTGTGAAACTACATGGCACAAGATTCTAGAAGACAGTCACCTCTCGGCATCAGCACATATGTTGAACAAATGAATCAATGATTTCAGAAACATCAAAGTCTGAAAACATTCATTTTTCAAGACATCAAAATATTTTTTTTAACTGTTGTTAGAATTAGAATTTCTGATTACACTAACATAACATACCCACTTTCATAAAATGTAAGATGTGCGTGATTTCTGCACACCATGTTTAACTACCTTCATAATACACATTTCAACCAATAAAATTATTTTGAGAAAAATATGACATACAGTGTTTCAACAGCCATTGATTCGATTATAAATAACAAACAAAAGATCAGACAACATACATGCTCTAAAAAATAAGCATCTTTCAGGGAACAGTTCAAAATTATTTATGTGTTATTAAAAGAAGACTGCATACAGTTAGTACAAATGAAAAGTCAAACTGCATGTCTGCATCATTTTTTCCTCCAATTTATGTAATGCTAGCAATCACTTATCTGTATATTTTTACACATTTCTCACACATATCAATTTAAAAAATGCATTCTTTTAATATGTATCTTTACGTCTGCATAGTGGGTCACACATCTTGGACAGAAGAGACACTGAAATTGTGGTTCCTTGCCACAATCCAACTTCAAGTCCAAAAGTTGCAATAAGCTTTTAAGCACTTGGGACACGTAAACAGCCCAGCTTCTTCATAATGCTGCTGTGTATTATTAAGATAACAGCTGGATATGTTGTGAACTTGTTCAAAACTTGCATTACACTTAAAGGACAATGATCTTGATGCATGTAGAAACTCTGTAAAAAAGAAAATGTTATATATGTTAGTGCTACCTTTACTAATTATATACACAGTAATAACTAATTATCTTTCGAAAGTGCACATACTAGTTTCGGTAAAATTCAAAACTTAATTAAACATATTCCAACTTAAATTACTTCAATGCTGTTAGTATCAAATTTTGTGGAAGTCATACACATCATACTGACATGATGAACTCAAGCCTATATAAAAGTGGTGCAAATATGGGACTTCCTGGTTTCTATAATGAAAAAATCTTGGACGTCTGACCACAACAAAAATCCCCAAAGGCAATGACTGGTGTGTCTGGTGTCATGAAGCCTGGCTACCCTGGCTGGTATCTCATAATTTTCCTCAGTCTCTCTAGGATCCTGCTTGAAGAGGGAGCCCAATGAGTATTAAAACTTAATTTAAGAATGGCTGTTCAACATGTTAGGTATACTTTATTAATAAATAAATAAAATAAATAGCAGCTTTACTACATATCAATACAGCAAACATGTAGCAGTCTCTAGTATCAATCAGAAACTCTTCAGGACTTCAACATAATGGAAAGTAGCAAAACAACCTTGTCCTTTGACCATATCACATGTCTCATTTTAAAAATAACACTAAGCATCAATTTTACCCACAGATTTTATCAGAATGCAATTTCACATGAAGAAACTTGATCTGAAGCACCTGTTTGAAGAAGCTAGTCTCAATTACTGGACACAACTAATTTTGAAGTGCTTTCTTCAGAAATTTTAAGAAATAAAACATACAGATTCATTAGCATTTACAACAGAAATCACTTTCATTAATTTAAATAACATTAGACATGACATTGGATTATGTTAAAATTATGACTTTTTTCTTTCATGTGCCTACGTAAACTTGATACACGAGTAAACCTGCTTTTGCATATTAGACAGGCAAACTGTGGTTCCTTGCCACAGTCAAAGCGTATGTGACTTAACAGATTATATTTCTGTCTGTACATTTTACCACACTGGACACAATCAAACCCAGAAGCATTTTGAGTTTTATAAGGAACAACAACATTGGTCACATATGTTGTAGTTTCTTGGGAACTGATGTTTCCAAGCCTTGATGTAAGAAACAGTATGTTGTCCTGGGCTGCCAGTGTATCAGCAGGATACAACAATGATCCTCCATCATACACAAACCCTGTAACAGGCAGGAGTTTACTGATTTTAAGCTTTCAAAGAATGATAATAGAGGCGGTGCATCCTCTAAAAGATCAGCAACACAGTCAACTTCAACATGATTTCAGCACCCAAAAGAAGGATCAACACAAAAAATTAATTTAACATATGACAACTTAATTTAAATAAACTCTAATAAGTCAAACCCCATAATACTTTAACAGCAGGATTCTGCATGCTTTTTGACCACAAAACACTCCTTATATTAACTGTGACATACACTGCATTTACATATTGCAACACAACATATATTATTGTGGCCAGACGCATCCCTTTCCATGGTGATAAGTATACAGGCCCCTCAGAGCACACACACAAACTTGGAGGTTAAATTTTCTGTGCTCGTAAGTGAATGTATGAGTACATATGTAATCAAACCTCTTTCAAAAATGTGTGTGTCATCACTTAAATGTATTGGAGAACCAGTGATCAGTTGTTACTGAACATTCTACAGCTACCAGACATTGCATTAACTTTAACAAAACAGAAGCCATAACCAACATCAGCATCTGTTGTCCTACATAATCAGAGAGGCAAATGAGATACCCAAACACCCACACAACTTTAACTGCAAAGATGATACATGCTAAACTAAACCTGGCTTCATCTGTTTTCCCCCCAAACCACCAGACTCTCAAAAGGGCTGGTCCACCATCACCTCTCCAAAGCTCATAGCCAATGAAGAGCCATCACTCCCTTCTACTTAACTCACTGTAAATCCTTTCACATCAAGAACAGTTACCACAACCTTCTTCATCACCACTTCTGAAAATTCTGTCACTTCCTACCCTCTCCCACTGGATAACAGCCCATTCCTCCACTTCACCAATCAGCACCATCAAATATATTTCACCATTTCACCACTCACTACCTGCACTATATAAGGCCTCCTCAACTCACCACACTACACACCCACCTAGAAAATGGCAAATGTAGTGTTTGCTGAAATGTTGGTTAACACCAAACATCAGACAAGGCTCTCACCCAAAAGCTGAAGTTATGCATAAAAGGAATTATTAGTTAATGACAGAATAACAAATTTCAATAATAAAGTGTATTCCACAACACTATATAAAAACAGAAACAACATATATTTTATTTATTTAATGACATTTTTTCAGTAGCTCAGACTTAAAATGACATATGATGAGCACACAAGCCTTGAAACAATTTCCAAAATCTTTACAAAATGTCAACCTGAGATGAGGAAGATACTTAGGAATACTCTAAAGGGATGGAAAGACCCAGTTTCATAAACCACATACAAGAAAGTAATAAACCATTGCCTCTTCAATTGTCATATTTTCCTCTCAGTTTCATGAAACTGTCTTGCTCCAGTTTTTATGAAATGGGTTGGCAACTCTTAAGAGACTATAGCACTAGGAAGATCAACAAAGTGGTCAGCTTACCACACATACATTTATTCATTTCTTTGCATATTAAACATTAGTACAAAATAATACACTGTCGTTCATAGTATTATACACAACTGACTTAAAATATACTGTGGACTTGTAAATATTCTATTCTAATTTCCTAGTGAAATTCCTATCATTTTACTTACTCACAACCACCTACACTATATGTGTCTTCAGACATTTCATGATTCTGATGAAAGACTCTCGGGTAACAAGCCATGTCAGGTGGCTTCACTTTATACATTTCATGATTCATTCAAATGTGGGGGGAAGGGGGCCTCCATAATTTACGTTTCTGCACCCTTATTTCAAACACAAATATATGAGCTTTCCTGGATCTTTCAATCATCATCTTGTTGAAGCTATCCTCTTATTCGTACCACTTAAACCTCTGTCATCAATAATATCATCATGACAGTCATGCACATTACTTTGAAAGATGCATTCTTTTCATGTGTTTCTTTAAGTCTGCATTGTGAGTAGTACGTCTTGGACAGAATGGACACTGATATTGTGGTTCCTTACCACATTCCAATTTTAAGTGCCTTTTTAAATTTCTAAAGTGCCGATAAGTTTTTAAACACTTGGGGCACCCAAACTGTCCAGTTTGTTTATAATATTGTTGTGCAGTATTAATGTAATAGCTTGATGTCTTGTGAACTTGTTCAAAACTTGCATTTTGTTGAAAGGACCATGATACTGAATGCAGAAATTCTGTAAAAAAAATGTACATGTATATATGTTAGTGCTACCTTTGCAAGTTATATAGATGCTAATGTATAAGTATCCTTCAAAACTGCATACAAATTCTAAAACAATATACTTTTTACAAATGATTTTTGAAATGCTCTTCATATCAGTGATTTGTAGAGTTAACAGATTGCCTTTGAAAGCACTCATACTCACGTACTCATAAAATGACCTAATGAATTCAAGTTGTATATTTACAAACAATTTTATGCAACAGTTGATAAAAGAATAAAATTATTCACACTTCACTTCTAAATTCCAACTAAGGAAAGGAATACTCAGTATAACAGAAGTTCCAGGCAGAACTGTTCCTTATTACTGTGACTTGCCCATTGTCCTGCATAGGTCTGTCTCGATGCATAAGTGTACTATATGTGACTTGGCCAGACCTTCTAACAACAACGAAATACTTTTCATTCTTCATCTAAATGATAAATGGAGAAATACTCTGTTCAACAATATCATCACGGCAGTCATTCAAACTTGTGAGGTGGGAAAATCACTAGTTTCACATCAAAACTGCGAGAAGATATTACAGATATTAATGATAAACTGTTTGCACAAGACAATTCATAAACACATTTTTAGAATGACTGGCCCAGGTTATACAACCAATCAATTACTTAAATTAAATCAACAGTTAATAATTGATTATGGTAACTTTGCTCACATTTTGTTATGTCGGTCTTTATTCATCATATTGGCTTGCATTAATTTGGCACTTTCAGTATGAGTTTGCATTTCAGTGGAATGACTACAAGAAGGCTTTAGTCCTTACATGGTAATATTCAGAGTACAACAAATTCTTAACTTAATATATAACAGATGGGATGAGTTCTCTTTTGTATACTATATTATATACTAACCAAATGTTATATGTGTATCTATATATATAAAATTCAGTCTTCAGTTTTCTTCCAATCAGGATCAGTGTAATGAAGAGTTTCTTGATACTGAATTACTTTTACTGCAAGAAATCTGATTCTAAGCCCAAAGGTGTCCAAATACAAATTTAAATTCTGAAAATCTTGCAATTCATGTTCAACTGAGTCATATCTACTATTGTTGTGAACATCTATTCAAGGTGCAATCATAAGATGAAGTTATGTCTCTCCAAGTGTTCTGTGTTCAAGACAAGGGAAATCCAAAAATAATTTCTTTACTTTGTCTGGGCAGAATTGTTATTTCATGTTGGAGGTCTCTATGATGGAAGATTCTGATCACAAGTTTGATACATATTATCTTAGTATATTTCTGAAGTAGCATTTTCAAAACTATTACGTATTTCCTTTTAAAGTATAATTTATAACAGTAAAACAGTTGTATCATGAAAAATGGCTGCCAGTTAAGGAAGAATGTCTGCATTGAAACCATTGATGTTAGGATGAAGGCAAGTTACTAACAGTACAAACTTAAGAATTAACATTGTTTTGAAGTGTACATTTATTAACAAACAAAAATTCAGTCTTTATTAGTTAATAAAAAAAGTATGAGATTTTAAGTTTTTATAGTAGTGAAAACTTAGATTGTCCTCTTCTGAGTTGTGATGTCATGTAGTCTTGCAAGTGATTACCAAAATTTTTGATAAATCTACTGCCTCCATCTTCAGAGTATAAGTGAAGGAGACAACAGGTTCATTGAAATGTCAGTAACCACCTGCAAGACACAACCCAGAAGACCACAATACAAAAACAAACATCACAATTTGAACACAAACAGATTTGTCCTAAAATTAATAAATATTACCTTTACCATATGGGAACAAGAATGTACACCCCTGTACTGTGTATATGCCAACCATACTTTAACTGTGTGGTTTAACCATGTACAAATATGCTACTGTAACACATGATGCCCAGTTGATTAAGGTTAATCACGCATCCAAAATAATTAATCTAAACAAGCAAAATATACTTATGGATAATTTTAGGGGAATGTATGAGTAACAGCTATTGTCAAGAAAATTACTCTTCCTAAACAGGGGCAAATAGTATGTTGACTGTGAAAGAAATATTATAGTTGCTCTTATTCACTCCTTGATTCTAATATGCAGCAGACTGCTACAGTGGTGATGCTTTACTATTATATTTGGCAAGTATATGTTTCAAATATCAGTCATCCTGAGGTTTTCTGATGTTCTCCTTGGTCTCCTTATGTATATTTCAGAACAGAACCTACATGATTGCATGTTGAAAATGTTCAAGTATAATATAACATGATACTTATTTTGAATATCACTTGTCCCTCTACATTTTATGAATGCTTGTTCCAATAATTTATTAGTAACATACATAACTTAATTAATAAACAGGTTAATATAAAGTAAAATTACATTTATTTTAATAATTACAATAAATTACATTTGATCGTAATATTAATGCATGTTGGGGCAAATTATAGAAATTAAATGAAATAAAGTTTCATTAATACTCTCAGATATTCTTCAAGGTGAAACAACACATCCTCTTATGCTTGTGCAAGCTTTCCCTCTCTGCATCTGTACTTTCTGAAATACAGTTAGTGACTCTAAAATTGTGATGCCTCCTCATATGCTTAAGTAAGTATTCTTTTTGAATGTTTCCACTTTCAGAAATACTATCAATGATGACTCCCAAGAATTCTGACACTTCCTTATACAATTGCTTAAGTTCTTCTGTGCATCTCTATTTTCAGCAACACAATTAATGGTTCTCCAAGTTGTGACGCCTCCTTATATGCTTGCGTAAACTTCCTTTCTGTGTAGTTCGCTGTGGACAGAAGGGGCACTGAAACTGGGGTTCCTTTCCACATTCATGTTTCAGATGTTGGCTTAGTGAAGGCCGATGTTGGTACACTTTGGTACAATTTGGACAACTATATGGTCCACTATACCGATCATTTCCCATCTGCCGAGGAGTTTTGAAACTTGAAAGCATCAGGTGAGAAGGACTAGAAAATGGGGCACCAAAACTTGCAGCTAAGCCTACAACACAAACCAAATAGACACACTGTCAGTGTTGGTAAGCAAACTTATGTCAGCAACTCAAAAATCAAGAAAATTTTATGTTCAATCAGTAATGACCAAAGTTAGCATGCATACCTTCTGCTCCAGAAAGAAGCACTGTGTCACTCAATGAATTCATAGTTCATTCAGATGCTCGTTTCATTCTCATACAAAAAACAATCCTACAAATTATCACTTTGCAATCAGTATTTAAAACCACAATTACATTACCAAAGTAATTACTGAAAATTAAAGTTAAAGACTACAACAAAGTATAATATATTTTCATCTGTTACATTCTGTAGCTATGTTTTTGCAACCTATCTTAGCTCATCACTTTCCAGCCTTTTGACAGGAAATAAAAAAGATCCATTATTTCTCCACTAAAACACTTTTTCAAATAAAATATAAATATAATGACCATTTGCATTTTCAAATGTACATATATTTAAATAAATATTACCCTTCATACATTCCACAAAGATGTCAACATTATTAAAAGGGAGAGGGAAAAAGAGTGGCAAAATCTGGCAGAGGCCCATCACTGAATTCTGACTTATTTGTGAAAAAAGTTGGGGTTGGATTATGGGCAACCTTTCTATTTCAGACAGATAAAACAGTAATATTAAAATATTCTTAAGTATAATTTCAAAATTATTTCAATGCAGTAAATTTAGGTTAACATTCTGTTAAAAAATAAATTCAAATAGCAACACAGACCACGTCATATTTGGGAGATCTAAGAAATAAAACCCCCGATCAGGTATTTCTAAGTAAATACATAAAACATATTCACATAATACACCTTTTTTAATCAAAAGAACTTACGTTTTTCAGAAACTACAACAGCGAATTACAATGCAGAAACTAAGGTACTGAGGAATTATAAAATAATATCATGTCTTAAATTTCCAAGTTATGTGAAGATGTACCAAAAATTACTATAAACATGTGTATATAACATTTTCATTTCTACAGCATTACCTAATTTTCTTAGAAGAAACAGGCAGTTAAATACCAGGACAATGTCTTATTCAAAGCTGATTTATTAAACACACCATAAAAACACACAAGAAACTGCAGGAATATCACTAAAACTGTACAACAAACTGTAGGAATATCACTAAAACTGTATTTAATTCAAGTATATTACAATGTGATGAAGGGTTAGAAGTGTATATCTTCCTTGGAAAATGGAAAACATAACTACTGCATTTCCTTCTAATAGTAGCAAAGATCACATCACATTCAAATTAAAAATAAATATATTTACAGCATCTTTTTTAACACATATTATAATTACATCAGACTTTATAATCGCATAATCAAAAGATACAACCAGTAAAATTAATTTGTAATCTAGGATTTAAACCTATGAGATTCTACCCAGTTCAGGTTTCCTTAAGTGTTTTCAATAACTTCACTGTTTAATACTCACAAATGATTACAGAAATTCTATCAAAGTAACCCTTAACCTCTGGCAGCTTATCTCTCAAAAACCTGCTCAATATATAAATGATACATAAAATGCTTACATAAATGAGATCAACACCTCTGAAACATTTTTCAGACATATTCTAATAGAGAGGTAACTGTGAAATTATACTTTTGGTTTCATTATTAATTAAGAATTCTCACAATTCAAGAAATGTCATCACTCCAGGTCATAGATTAAGCCCCTAACCTAGGAGTAAGGTAATTATCAAATTCCAATAATATCCTTATCTGTTATAAGTAATATAAACACCATTACCACAAGTATTCTCAAACAATAAGCTGTGACCAGTAGGTCCATTAAGTAATGACAAATCGCATCATAACTAAACACATCGAGATATATTGGTGGAAATGTATGAGGTAATTTTCCTACCTTACAAGCCAGAAATTTTAAATCTTCAATATGGCATTACGTTTAGTATTTGTTCCCATAGTTTATGACACAATTGACACACAATATCACTAGTAACTTTTCTAGAAAAATGTGAGAACTCAGATGAGGCAGTGGTCCTAAATATTTAAATATATTCACACAGTAACAAGTAAGTAAATTTATGTTAACCAGTGTTAATGTTATAGTGCCTGTTAACACTGAGAAACTATCACCTAAATCACTCATGTTTAGATTAGACACAAGGTACATGGACTGAAATCATTTACTGTCAAATGTTCATCACTTGGGAATAACTTAATAGTAAACCTGCACTTTAACATAATTTATTAACTGCCAATTTTAATGGTTAACATTTATTTCAGTTTCTTTATAATAAAGGTAACCATATTAAATCACTATATGTTGAAGTCGAGACATCCAGTATTACTCGCAACATGGTGCCTTTCTATATGTTTCCGAAGTGATGAATTCTGTGTTGTTCGCTGAGGACAAAACGGACATTGAAACTGAGGTTCCTTGCCACATTCTAGTCTTTTATGACGACCTAGATTTGATTTATGACTATAAGTCTTGTAGCACGTAGGACATGTAAAAGGACCCTTCTGACCCACAGGGTTACCAAGTGTCCTGGTTACAACTGGGAGCTTCACTGGATGTGATGGAGGTTGGTGCCACTGATAAGATGTATCATTAATCTTGTTCTTTTTTCTCCATGTTGCAACTAATTCTGTAAATGAAAAATAAATGTCTCTATTAGAAAGGCAAGGTTGCACATGCCTGCACAATAAGTACACAATAATTGTAAACCTATCATCATTAAGACCAGTAAGTTTACATATTACCTTAGACATAGTTGAGTCCTGATATGGTGACGCTAACTAACAAATGGCAAATCCTGTAGAAAGATTAATATCTTTATGCAGCCTCTGTATAGTAGTGTGCCAGCATTTTTTCAGTGATGCTGCTATCCATAGCATAATTATCTATTTAAAATGACATCACATAAATTGAGGATTCTGTTTTGTAATAACCATAACAGATCAACTTAGATAATGATCAATTCTTAGGTTGCTTAATGATACCGTTTCAACTGTACAGATTCTGTATCACCAATAAATGAACAAAGATAAATAATAACAGTGTGTAAAGATTCAGTCATAGCCTATTCAGTGTACTAGCCTGGCATTAGTCTGGACGTTGAGAGAAACCTCGGGCAGAATAGCTCATATACCAGCAGAAATGACTGTATTATAGTTATGTCAACTTCTCAATGTTTAGAAGGATGTGGAAGAAGCCTTTCACAGAGCGACCTGCAACACTGCAGTTTGTTCATTCACAATCCTGCTGGCTGTAAACTAAAAGGAACAAGTTAATTTAATTTTTGAATCATTTCAATTGTACTTAATTTACAATGCTGTTACCAATAATGAGAACTGGTTGAAACTAAATAGGATTTGAAGTTATCACAACAGCGAGTATTAACAGTACCAGACTATGAAGCACCACAACTCAGCTGAAAACTGATAAGATAATAATAAAGACTGGATTAGGAACAAAAGGTGAGGAAATAGTTATGAACTATTTTAAGATAACATTCCAGCATTTCCATAGACAAGCTGAGCAAAAATACATTCAGCCAGAAGATTCAATACCAGTTCAATTCATGAACATTCTGCTAACACGACTCTATTCACTAATTTGTGTGGTTCTGTTCTTCCATTCAAACATCATATTCACTATCACTGTTAGACTGCACTCAGCAGAATGTGACAAATTATATAAACCGATACTTTTTTCTCAGTCAGATAATACTGACTAAAAAACACAGGACTGCTGAATAAGAAAGCTCAGGCAACTAAAATATAAACAGCACATATGAAGTAGGACTTAAGGTTCTCACAGTGGTGAGTATGAGTCTTATGGGTTGTAATGCTGTATACTCTGGTAGAAATTTACCAACATTTCAAAGGTCCTTGCTGCCTCCATCATCAGGATGCCTCAATCATCACTAATTGCCCTGATGATGGAGGCAGCAAGGACCTCTGAAATGTTGGTAAAACTCTACCTGATTATATGGCACTACAGCCCAGATGATAGCCATCAAAGGACATGGGAAAGATAATTTACTGTATAGAAATCAAATTTATTTTCTATAATTGGTTTAATACAAATTTAGACAAATGACATGACAATTAATGTGGAATACAATATTCTAGTATGAACTACAAAAATAAAATTAGACATACATGTTACTATGTAATAAGAAATAAATACAAAATATTATATTCAGCTCTTTAAGCCATGAGGTACAGTACTGATTTTATAATATTTTGGTGTCAAAATTTTAATTTATTCCCTTGCATGTAGATTCTTTAACAAAAAAACTTTCACACACACATACACACACACAAACATTATATTTGGTTAATATACCACTACAAGTAAATGTAATCAAAAAATTGTCATGGTTTGTAACTGGAAGATTGCAACCATTTTATGCATTCTTTGCATAATGTGTGTAAAATGGACACAAAATAGGATTTCATGTATGTCCATCTGCATTCATTTCCAAAAGCACCTTTCAATTATGATAAAATCTGGTAATGGGGAGCCAATTCTAGAACAAGTCAAATACTTTAATTTGTATTTATATCAGCCAAGTATAACCTTTACTTTACATAAAGCTGAAATCAAACTACATCAGTTACTGAAAAATGCAACTGAATTTTGAGGTGTTCTCACAGTGGTAAAGTTGTCTATTGGAAGTAAATCTCTATACATTCTATACCTCAGCATTAGATGGATGTGAGTGGTCAGCTTCATACTCTGTCTACTTTACCTGAGAGGAAAGAACCCATACAAGCATCTGGATAGGACCTAAAGCCAATCTGGATGTAGCAGTAATGAGAAACACCCCAGCCCCTGAAGGAAATTGAACCCTGGCAAGCACGTAGATAGTGGCCAACACAAAAGGTGGGTTTAAAACATCTGCAGCCCTGAGGGTCCCTCAGCTTACACATCATCTAAATTATTTGTATTTATGTTAATTTATGGTGGCATTCAATAACAATAATTTCTTGAGGCCAGAGATTAATGTCTAGTAAATAGTACAAATTAATGTTAATCATAAGTTGACATAAAGAAGAAACATAAGACCACAGCACTAATTTAAAGAACATGTGTCTTTCAGACTTAAAAGCAGAAATAGCTTAAACTTTCTTGTTTGTTTACCAACAAAACTTTCAAAACATATGACTAAAATTATTTAGAACATTATGAAGCTAGAATTACATTTTGTTCCCAATTATCTGTGTGGACTATATGATTTGGGAATTATTATCCAGACTTTCTTTTTTCTGATTCTCATAGTTCATTAAAGTTTCTGAAGGTCTACAACAGTATATAATGTTATATAAGTACCTGTATATGAAGTAAAGCTGTTTACTCTCTCCCACCCTTCCCTTCATGAGGTTCTATTAGTCTGTTTTATGGCATCTATCACATTGCACAGTCCATTGCCAGAGGATGTGGAAAGTAACTGAAGAGGGCTGAAGGGAAAGTAACAACTGACCCCCACAACCATATTATATCATGCTACTATTATTATTCTTTTTCCTCTTCTTCCTCCTAAGATGTTTTCACTTTAAGTGGGTCATCTAAGAACCAAGCTTCTCCATGTCTGTTTTCCTGCAATTCCTCTATGCTACTATTGAACCTATAATAATTTATAATTTAATTTATATATAAATTATAAATGTGCTTCATAAATTCACCAAGTATTCCTAGGGAGCGATATTAAGATTGTGTGATCTGCACATGTAATTTGGTAGGGTGAAACAAGAAATGTAGACAGTATTTCAACAGGAAATTTTAATTGAAAACTTCTTAGAAAGAAGATACTTGAAAGACAGAAAAACATGAGAGAATAATATTAAGAAGGAAATAGAGTGGGTGTTGAATGGAATTATATTGAAATGTGTTGTGCCTTTTTATTTTTTAATGTAAAATTAGTAAGCTCAGCTAATGTAATATTATTAAATAAACCATTGGCCTGTCACAAGTCAAAACAATCTTATCTTTTATGATCAAACACTTCTGTAAGATTCAAAATCTTTTTTGGTAAAGTTTCCTAGTATGAAGAGCTTCATTAAAACACAGTTTAGCTTGTTCACCATTACATTCTGAGATCAGTTTCTACACATACTAAAACTGTTCATAAATATTCTTGGACATTGAAAATTTATGTAATTCTGATGAACCATGAAAGGTGATACCACTGACATTAAAAACTATGATACATGACAATATGAAAATACCAGATGCAAAACATAACAACTGGGACCTTCTTATTGCTAACAATTCTTTATTTTCATCAACTTAGAAACACTACAAGCATTTTTATACTTCAAACTAAAAGTCAATATTCAAAAAATACACTTGTAAACTCACTACAGAGAGTATATTTGTAACTTCAGTCTAAATTTACTAAATATTTAATATCAAAAGATTACCCCCTCCCCATATCGCTGAAATTGATGCTGTGTTAAAATAGCTAATTATATTTCACTACAATAAAAAATATCTATATTAAGCATGCTGTAAGAGAATCCTTCTAAGTGACTAGTATATTATACTGTATTTCTGGAAGCCTACATCAGCCTTAGATTAATATCAAAGAATAATGGGTCAAGAAGCAGGTACAGAGTTTAGAAGTCACAAATGTGCCTTATCTGTGAAATCACTACACACCCAATCTAGAAACAATTGAAGCTTGGGTGTAAAATCCACTGGCTACTTCACATTATCCATATTTTTCAGTTACACAGAATTAACTAGACTGAACACATGCTGCACTTATTATGGGCAAGGTTGCCCATGAAGTCTGTCAACATGCTTAACAAGGCTACTCTTATGTTTGGTACGGTGTGGACAATATGGACACTGAAGCTGTGGTTCTTTTCCACACTCAAGCCTTCGATGTGATATCAAATTCTTCTTCCAACGATAAAGCTTTCCACAAGACGGACACCTGTAAGCACCAGGTTTCTTCCAGTCTGAAGATGTATACTTCTGTGACTGCAACACAGGTCGAACACTAGACAGATGTGCACCAAGAAGAAGGCTGCTTCGTGACAAAGAACTAGTTGACAACAAACTGCGTGTTGATAAAGAACTGGATGCACCAGTGGTAGTATCTTGGACACTGCAAACCTTACCACTTGCAGAAGATTTTCCTCGAGAATCAGCAATGTGATGTCCAGCAGAGCGATGGTGAAATTTCTTGCCACTGCCAGGAACCTGCCAATTTGATAATCTAGCAGCAGACTCTTTCAGTTTTGAAAACGTCAATCCTGAGCTACTGGCTAGTGTAGCAGTCTTTCCAAGCAATCTCTGGACAGTGGAAATTTGCCAAGGTTGGTATAAGCGACTCGATTTACCATAAACTGTAACATCAGAGCCAGAGAAAAAGTATATGGTTAATAACAAGTTCATCATAACAAAACAATCCATCTAAACACAATATATAAGTAACCATGAAATGCCATATACATTTTGTCACTGTTCAACACATTACAGCTACAGAAACAAATAATGCAGAGGTTCCCAAAGCATGGGGCGTGCCTCCCTGCGGAGCAAGTGGTTTTCTGGGGGGGGGGGGGGGCCCCTTGTTGTTTGTATGAAAAACTTTTTTTAACGACATATGGAGAAACATTTTTAACATCCTTCACTTGCTCCTTAAAATCTGTCACTAATGTAGGTTTAAGAAATTGCCGAACCACTACAACAAAACATTACAAAAATGCACGAGACTCAAGAACGTGGCCTCTCGCCTTCAAGGCTGCTGGCACACTAATTCACAAAGGGTACTGCTCGCCCCATATAGCGGCGGCAGGCCATTCCACAACCGGTTCGCGCGTGGAATTCAAATTCCCCAAACTTTTTGGGCAGCACCTCATATTTTCTTCTTACATGCAAGCAATATTACCATAACTGTATTTACTGGTTGCAGTACCAATTTCATTATGCTACTTCTAACAGGAATATTAAAATGTATCACAAATAGTAACATATTTATTGATTAAAAATAACTTTTGGCACAATACACAGTTTTGACTGAATGCCGAGTCTGCAGTCAACAAAAATGCATACACTGCTTGTGACTGTTTAATATACAAAATTAAAATAAAAACTTAAAACTAAACTCAACCACTGATAGTGGAGAACTAAACCAATAGTTTGTTATTATTTTATAGTCACAAAGCACTATTAATATAATTAAAGTACATTTAAAAATGTTTTACTTTAACCTTTACCATACACCAATAGGGACTTTAAAACCCAGACATTAAACCTAGGGCCAATGGCTTTGCAGTATGCTTATGTAATGCATAATCAGCTGGATCATGTGTAAACAGTGGAACAAGGACAATAAAGGTTAATGTAACAAAAAGTTTCTGTAATATTAAAGTGAGATTAGAGCAATGTGCTACAACACAAAAATGGTTAGATTTCTGGGTAATGCCTATGTTTACAGTCCTGTGCCGTAGCCGCACGGTTTGAGGCATCATGCTTCGGACCGGTGATACGGAATGCGAGTCTCGGAGAAGAAGAAATTTTCTCATGAGCTTTCGACCAGTGTATGGGACCGGTGCCAACCCAGCATCGTGAGGAAATTGGGGAGCTACAATGAGTAGCGTGATCCGGTCAGGAAAGCTAGCAATGGCTGGGGGTTCGTCGTGCTGACCACACGTCACCCTATATCTGGTTGGATGATCATTCACCTCTGCTTAGGCATGTGCAGTCAAGCTAGTCGGCTTTGGCTCTCTGGAACTGTTACGCCACGGATTTAATTTTAATTTAATTTATGCCTATGTTTACAACAATAGCAATAAGCCTCTGTATAGTCTGTGGGGGGTCATATTTCCAGTTTTACTGATATTTACAGTTTTCTGTTCTATGAAAATGTCAATAATTAAGACCTTGGTAAAAGAATGGTGATGACAAAATGGGTTGTGCGCACAATATGATGCCTTGTTTCCTTTGTCAATATGCACAATAATGTTGGTAATTCTTATACATATTATAATCATACAGCCTAGTAATTAGTATGAATGACTGTTGAGTTTTTACACATATCTTGCACCGTTTAAGTATCTAGGTCGGAAAGAAGAGAATGTAAAAGTAACTCTACAACTTTGTTAGTTTCTACACAATTCTAACCACCTTACTTTATTATCACGTGTTTTAACACCTAACTCTGGTATGCATTTTATTTTGTGGTAGAAAAAGAGTTAGCCATTAAACAATACAGATTAAATGTAAAAAGTGCTACTGTAGATATTTGCTAGACTTGTAATAATATGATTATTCTAACAGAATAATTAATAGTGAATCAAAAAGATCAACTTTATCAATCAGTGAAATTCTCCAATCACCTGGTATAATAATTTCCCACATTTTCAACTGGCATTTATTTAGACAGAATATATAACTAAAGTTCCACATTTAAAAAAATTAAAAACTTATATTAATGAACCTATGAGTTGCAATGAGCAGAGTTAGTAATATTTTAAGGTGGTTCTTATAAATATGTACGAGTATGTAATTAAATTCATAATTACAAATGTTATTCATTTTTACTTAAAAATCTCATTCAAACTCTGAGGGTGCCAGATTCTGACATGACTTTTCAAGTTTCCTTTCTGTTTGCATTTATATGGGCATAATGGACATAGGTACTGAGGTTCCTTCCCACATTCGTTTCGATAATGTGACATCATGGACTGCTTCCAGCGGTAGATCTTTCCACAGCCCGGACATCTGAATGAACCAATATAAGACCTGGCACCATGCTGGTGTTGCCAAATATTTTCTGTAGGGGAATTATCCTTAGATACATCTATTTGCTCATTAGCCTTATTCACATCTCCAATATTTTGGAACCTCCGCTCAGTTTGAGAAGTAAGACGACTGGACAATGAGAAATGAGAATATACTTCTGTCCACATAACATCCAGTTCTGTAACAGCAACAAAATACAAAAGCATAAATTAGTAAAGTTATAATGACAATCTCCATAACTGAGTTTGTCTGTGCAGTGGTAACAGCATGCAATTACATTCAGGTGGTGACCAAAACAAATCATGGTCAAATACCCGAACTGTGGTTTATATAATTTACTTAACACCTCCAGGTAAATGCCAGGACAGTACCCCAATGAAAATCACAGCCACATTCTGCCAGAATTCTTACACGCTCACCATTCATTATCGTCCATACATCTCATCTCACAGTATATAACCTCTGCAATTGAAACAGATTGTTAAATAGCTTCAGAATCAATTATGTCAGTCTTTATATCCCAAACCACAGCTAAACTTTAAACATGTGTAACATAACACACCATGATGTAAAGATTAGGTTAATTAATTTAATAACTTTGTACACTGAGTAATCATATTAATGAAATTATTAGGGTTTTTTTTTGACATTCTGCATAGTTTTTAGGCTGGACAACTAGGATTCTTGGCAGGGATAGGATTCTTGCCTTTGCCACCATGTCCAGACTGGCTACAAAGCCCATCCAACCACCCAGTCAATGCTTATTTGGGACCACTGCCTGAGGGTAAACTGGCCAGAGTATGAAATTGATCAAATGACCAAAAACTGCTTAAGCAAGATCCTGTAGCACAAAGTTGATTATTCCTGTTTACATTACAACATATGAATGACTTTATTCTTTATTTTTTAAAGTAGTATATCCTTCACTAAATAATATTCTTTGATTTTTCGCCTCTTATTTACATATTACAGATTCAGTACACACACACACACACACACACACACACACACACACACACACACACACACACACACACACGCACGCACGCATGCATGCATGCATGCATGTATATGCAATTTACTGCAAACTAAAGAAAACCAAACTCTCATGAACATTTACCCACTAAGAAACACACACGCTTGGAATAAGCTTTAATGTAATGTCATTGCTATCTTTCAAGTTTGTCAGCTTTTATTACTTCCAAATTAAAGCAAAATATAAAAGTTAGCAGTAAAAAGCATGTTAGAGTATTTACTGATATCAGCCCTCCTGTTTAACAGTCTCTATAATAAATGTTTTATTTAAAAACGTTTACTTGCACATTTCTATAACCACTTATAATTTCCAATCTTACAAAAGTGCAAATGGATAGCTTGAACCATCCCAAGACAGTAGGAAAGGTTTGTTTGACTCTTATTATCACAATCCAAAACCAACAAAGGGACAACAATTCAGTATGAAGATAGTTTATGACATGTGGAATGAAAGGGGTGAACACAATAGTCTTGGTAATATACTGTCAGCATACTACTAAGCTTTTAAATATGTAGAATGCCAGACTCTCATATGACTTTTCAAATTCCCTTTTTGTTTCGCTTTGTAAGGACAGATAGGACACTGGAACTGTGGCTCCTTGCCACATTCAACACGCAAATGAAGACTCAATGACTTCTTCCAACGGTACACCTTCCCACACTTGGTGCACTGATGCTCATCACTTTGTAGCTGGTTCTGTTTTACTATTTGACTTCCTAATGTGGAAAATGTGTTTACAACAGTTTCTACTGTTTCTTGAGGATTCTGTAGTAAACATAATGCCCTTTTGAAGACATTAAAGTGCAAGTGTCCTTGATGTGTACTCCATGAATTTCCTGGAACAGGAGAAAAAATTGCACCAAATACATTACTAAAGAAGTTTTTAATGTTGTGACAAAAATGTTTTACCTACAAAGAAGTTAACAAAACTTCCATATCTTGGCTATCATGATTTAATGTGTGTTAATTTATTAACAGTAGGATTTGAGGTTTTCATAGCAGTGAGTCTGAAGATGGCTGTCTTCTGGGTTATTGAGCCATGTAGTATGGTAAAAATTTACCAATGTTTCAGAGGTCCTTGCTGCCTCCATCAAGGAGGCAGCAAGGACCTCTGAAACATTGGTAAACTTCTACCTGACTACACAGAGCAATAACCCAGAAGACAACCATCTTTATTACCAGTACTTTTTCAAGTGCATACGTTATGCAACACTAAATGGTAGAATGATTGTGTCAGTGAAGAATTAGACAGGATATGGAAGGAAGCGACCACTCATTTTTCGGTACTCTCGGAGCATGTACTTGAAGAACTAATAAAAGCTATCAAAAACATCAGCCAGGATAGCTAGCCTCTAGGTCAAAATTCAAGGCTGATATCTCCAAAACATCATGATGCACACATGCATGCACAACAACATATAACTGATCCAAAGAATTATTTTATAATACATGTTATATTTAACATTTAATGTATTATAATAAAAGAATGTAATTTATCTGTTGCTTATGCACAAAGACAAAATGGTTCATACATATACACTGTCCTATGAGATTCAAAATTACTCTTGGTGAATATATTTATCAAGTTATTAACAAACATCATTCAATACAAACTTTCAAAGTTATACAAATACGGAAGACAGGAAGTACTGTCAAATTATGAGCTTCAAAGTTAACATACTTTTAAAGAGAATACTCTCACACTCTTTATATCAAGAACATTAAGGCGACTAAATAACAAACAGCCTTCGTGCCAGTTGTTCACAAATACAGCTATATGTTATTTTCATGAATAAATCAAAATAGTCCGAAATAATCAGATTCAAGCTATTGCCACATTTCCTTAATTCATCAGTTTCTTTACATCTAAACTTACTTATTCAATGACTGAAGTATCACTTATATTTTTAACATAAACGTCTAAATGTTGTTTAAAACTGAAAGTGATCACAACAAATTTCTGCCTGAGAACCACTGCTCTATATAAATAAAAATTAATAGTGGGTGAAATGCATAACAATATACCTTTAACTACTACAAGTTTGCCTAAGAATAGGATTAATGTGACTCCCATAAGTAAATGGATAACAGCTACTCTAAAGCATTACTAACATTAAATTATACTGGTGTAAAGAAACAATCTGAAATATAAAAATCTAAACTAAAGGGTGTTACTTTTCTTCAATCTGCTTAAACATTCAATTGAATATTAGGCAATCCCACTGTTTAAAACTTAAACTTGAAAAGTAATATTAATATTTAAGCAGTAATTACCCTGACTACTGAAGTTCAATAAAACTGTACCACTTAATCCATAATGTTTTTCTTAACAGTGTCAAATAGTGTCTGGCCACTTCCTGCTGTAGCAAAGGGGGCACCAATCTGTAACATTATGTTCTGCTCAGTCTTCATTTTTGCTTACATGTGCCCAGAAATTATGCTACTGTGTCACACTGAGAGCACATAGAATATTTTTTTTATTTATTTATTGTTTATTTAGATAAACTTTAAAAAACCAAATACATGGCAAAAATATGTGTAACTTCTACCACAGGAATATTTTGTGGACTTATCATGCTCTTCATGCAGTAAAAGAACAAAGACATATCCATGACAGCAATGGATATAACACTGAAAGCATATCAAGTTCCTGAAACCACAGAATAATTTCAAGCTTTGTAACCCAGTAAAGTTATGTTTTATTTTCAAAAAATATTTCAATGTTCTTTGCAAATAAATAATAATTTAAATACAAAACCTACTTGAAATGTCTCATATTGTGTACATATAACACATATCATTAAATATAATCACATATGGAATGCAAAAGTAAAACATTAAAGTACTTAGTTTACAAAATTAAACAGATTATTTACAACTGAAGAATGTTCTCAGATTAATTATTGTAACTTTCTTGCTGCATAAGTTTTGTTGGTACAAAAATGCAATGGCTGCACAAATAAATGTTAAATTTCATTAAATTTATTTTATTTCATTTCATAGATTACTTTCCACCCTTACATTCACCTTCAGATACAGAATTAATAAATAAAAAGTTTACTATTTGTCATCATCTGCAATGGAACCATGTAGCTTGTACACATCATCAAAATATATCTCACACTTCCATAAAGAAGACTGCTGCATAATTGCAAGATCCAGAAAGTCACAAATTTCCATCCACAACAATGTGAGTTCCATTGAAACAGGCAGCTAGTGCACTCTGTATTATTGTAAAGTGTGCAGCAAGAAAATTAAATACATCATTACTTTATGTCATCAAATGCAACAAATGTAAAAATATAAACACGTACATCTACTAATATAGGTCATGTCAAATATGTCACTTTCATTCTGTAATTTGGACTCACATTTATACTTCATCTCAACATCTGACTGAAACTTTGAAAACATATGTTTCATGGCATTACTGCCTCATCTCCAGATACATCTCCACATCCCCAGTCATTTGAACTCTGCACTGCATAATCCTATAAGTTTCTGTTCTAATTAGAAGTTTTTAAAGTTCACTTCTTCAAAAAGAATGTGCCACAAGACAGAGGAGGAGGAAAAGCAGAACTATAGAACCAGAATGTGATTGTATTAATCTGAACAGAATGCAGTGATTCATCCCTCACTCACTCACATGAATATTGCTGCCACAAAATGCATGCTTTCCATTTACCATGATGAAGCTGCAACTGACAAGCATGAGATACAGTCAGTACATAGTATAATGAAACAGAAAACTAAACAACTTTTTATCACCATAATTATTCACCGGTATCTTGGCCAATAAAATGTTTTCTCTTCACATGTTTCAAGAGGTTGCCCTTAAGTTTTGCCCGATATGGACAATACACACAACAGAGCTGAGGTTCTTTGCCACACTCATGTCTCATATGTAGAAGGAGTGACTTTTTCCAGTGATATACTTTACAACATGAAGGGCATAGGAACAGCTCCTTTCCAATGACTGAAGACTTGGTGTTGACTGATGAAGTATAACATGTATTTCTTACTGACTGAATAGAAACTGAAGGATAGTCTGGATCTTGGTGTTGACTGTCTGTGACTGCTTGGAACAGTAACACACTCAAATCTGAAACACCAAGAAAAGCTTGTCATTAGAGGATTATAAAAAAATTAAAAATTCCTTTCATTTTTAGTGAAGAGGATTGTGTCAGTCGGCTGTGTGTTTGCTAGTATTCCACCAAACTGTCACAATGTGAACATCAATGCAATATTTCCTCCCTGCAACTATTAACCCTTCAAGCCATAAGTCTGTGTACAATCATGAAGTAATTAAATGAATCCATTAGCAATAACCATGGTAGTCACTAGAAAATCCTATGTAAAAATACTCCTACAGAAACTCTGAAATACTGTCACAGCATGTGACCAGTCAGGGTTCAAATGCTGGCTTGAAGGGGTAAGATATCCTCCTCCCTCCACATATAAAACTCAATTTACATCTAAAATATTAATATTTTCCACATAGACATATTGGGATTCACCAGGTAACAACGGTAACCAAAGCAACCCTAGAATTTCCCATGTACTCACTTCTGTGCAAAAATGTGTTTAATTCTTTATGGGCAGTCTGCTATTGTTGTCTGTTTCTAACCAAAACTGTAACATTATGCTAAATTTCAGTAAACCCCCCCCAATATCAAATTTCATAAACAACTGATCATTGCAGCTTTAAATTGCAAACACACCTTACAACTAATCAAGGAAAATGTTAAAGAGTTAAGAAAATTATAATCAACCGAGACTGCCTCCCAATTCTTGTTTACCTTCTGACCAATGATACATAAAGTGTATGAATAAATAATTCACCACTGTTATATAGAATTCAGAAGCAGCTACAGGAGTGTTGCAAAAAAAATGTGACTAAAATTATAAGAGAATACTTTTAAATACAAAACAGAGATAAACAATACATCTAAAAACTGGGAATTAACATTTTCTCAAATACCTTTGAATAGTGTGTAATTCTATGCACTTACTGACACTAGTTCATTTGCAAAATCTCCTCCCATGTATAGCTATAACTGTTCACCTTTCCTAATTGTATGTAAAATGGGGTGCTGAGAGACGTAACATCACTTACCAGGGTAAGGATCCATAGAGGTCCAATCAGAAGACAGATTACAGCAAATATTTCATCATGATACGCACTTATTGACATATAAATTCCTTAGCCATCTTCTTACTCAACACACAATCCTTTCTGAAGCTGCTGGGTGAATATGTTAATTCAACAGATTTTCCAAATCAATATTGTAACATGTAAATGTGTAAATGTAGACATGAATGCTTTTAAAACAAAGTTGTCTGACAATAGAAAATATACACACATTTTACATTTTGAAAGGCCATGATTCCATACTTCCAACAACTCAATAAAGCTGATACAGAAATGATTTGTATTTAACATTAATATAAGTTAGACACATATTATCTGCATAAAAATTTGTAAATGAAGCTATAGGGTTTTTATAGAGAGAGACAGTCTGTTAAATGTCATATATACATATACACACATAAACACACTCTCTCTCTTACACACTCTCATTTGCACACACACATTTTATATTATTTCTTTCTAGATAATGAAAAACGTCTAAAGAAAATGTTTCATAGTGATTTTTGACAACTGTCATAAGCCTTTAAAATCACATAATACACTACAGTAATAAAAACACTGCAGTGAATAAATGGCAAAATAAAACCTTAAATCCTACACAATATACTGTCCCCTTCTAAAAACATCAGTTTTCCAGGTTTATTCAAAAATAACTGAGCTGTAGGATTCATTTGATGGTCTAAATTTGTGTTTTGACATTAAGTTTACAACACAAACAAGTGATGCTGTTTTAATCATGGCACAACCACTCATTTGCTAAATATTGTGAATCCACCTGATAAAGTGACTCCCAAAGAATGTTTGGTAAATAACCTATCTATCGTCTACTCATAAATATTGAATGAATGTCAGGCCTGTGTGTACCTTACTTTTTGAATAATTGTGTACAAGTACCAACGTCTATAAAGTATGGGCTAAGAACAAGTTAGTTGATATGATCGCAAAATTTTATCTGAAGTAGTCTGGACAACAAAACATCCCACTATACTGTTGTATAAAATGAAAGAAGTAGATGAAGCAAATTGCTTTAGGTGTAACTCAAATATTCTGAAATATAACTTTAACAAATTGTAAACAAACTGTAATAAAGATAAATAATTAAATTATATTTTTATTTAAATTACAAAGATGAACAGCAGGTAAACAAAAGAAAAAAGTTTTTCAATTAACAGGTAATAACAGATTTTGTCAACAATTTTTTTTATGGTTTGTGTATGGAACATGGAAGCTCTACAGAGGCATAGGAAAATTCAGGGAGACACATATTTTACTAAAGTGGACAAACTTGCTGGTAACAGAACATTGAGGTTTAAGCACATTACTACCAAAACATACAACTGTACACACCAATCTTGATCCAATTCTTTACCAAATACAACCCTCAGGTAACAGAAATCAAATATTAAATGTAACTACTACTGCTGCCAAAGCAGACAATATGAAACACGCATGAACCAATTCAATGTAGTTCATATCCTCACAAAATAATTATGTCCTACTCTTCCACTTCGACTTCTCCCTTTCATCTCCTTAGTTACCCAATTACCAATTTTCTAGAACATTTTTCTATGAAAATGTTACTAAAGAGACTTGTAATTCTAGTAACTTCACAAAGTATCCTAAGGATGCTTCAGTCTTATATGTTTCTGAAGATTCCAGTTCAGTTTTGCCCGATGAGGACAATGGGGGCACTGAAACTGGGGCTCCTTGCCACACTCCAGTTTCACATGATTACAAAGAGACTTCTTCCAACGATAACTTTTTCCACAGTTTGGACATACAAATCCCTCATTTGGAACTTGATGCTTTGTAATATAATGTCTTCTTTGAGATGATGGGTGCAATGAACCATATATTCCGGCAAGATCTGGTTGCTGCTGCAGCTCTCCATGTTGATTATGTCTTGTACTTTGCAGTGCTGCTTCAGCTGGTTCAAAAACACTGATTTCCCCAAGATTAAATCTTGAATACTGATGACTATTCCATAATACGAATTCTGTAAAACATCAATCAGAAATTAAATTTTAAAGCATCTGTTCAATTTCTTCTGTCAAATATTCTTTGTCAGTTCCTACACCAAAGAGGCATTTCCTATTAATATTTTCATGGTGTGTACGTCTTAATAGAATAAAAAGTTACAAATCATTGTTTCTCAACCTTTCTTGCTGCAAGCCTAAACTGAGCCTTATAAGAACCTTGCAACCATCAGACGTAACATTTCAGCACAAATTAATTCTTCTAATAATCCAGTTCAACCCAACTCAGTATTTCTGTAACCCTGTGAATGTAAACCAGCATTATGAATCATATCATACTTCCAGGTTCATATTAACATGGATAAACATTTACATGTTAATGGAAATCACCACAAAAGCCAGGGGAGACATATTACAATAGTAAAGACTACAAAATATGTATGAAGACATACATAATTCAACATCAGGAAACTGGAACAGAAAGACAGTATGATTCTCTTAAATTCCCACAGAAAACTGAAATAGGTTTTAAGTCTAAAATTATGGATCACATTCACAATCAGCTTTACTTAGTGGAGGACAACAAATGTTCACTTAATACATCAAAGAAATCAGAACAGTTAATGATACCTGGAAGAATTTAACTGACAGTAAATTTAATAGTCTGCACCCTTATCTGCTTTGCATTATACGTTCTGTTCAACTTAAAAAATTAAGACATGCAAATGTTCCATGAACCATCAGCTGCAACAAGTATATA
Source organism: Zootermopsis nevadensis (assembly GCF_977971745.1). Classification (NCBI taxonomy): domain Eukaryota; kingdom Metazoa; phylum Arthropoda; class Insecta; order Blattodea; family Termopsidae; genus Zootermopsis; species Zootermopsis nevadensis. The sequence continues at coordinate 4,438,345 of NW_028259160.1, forward strand.
AGAGATGTCCTTCTATGACTTATAAGAACTTCATCAGGGCACGCAAAACATAATACTTCATGAAGATGGCTGTCTTCTGGAATGCTGCAACATGTAGTGCAGTAGATATTAAATGGCGTTTCAAAGGATCTCATGCCTCTGTCATCAGAATGATGAGTGATGATCACCCTGATGATGGAAGCAGTAAGCTCTTTTGAAACACTGGTTAATATCTACCAGACCATGTGTTGAAACATCCCAGAAGACAGCAATCATCATATGTCACTAAGAGAATCTGAAAGCTCACAGTATTCCACAATTAAGGGTTACCTTACCAATGCAAAGCCTTACTTATATAGCATGAAAGAAAAGCACTGACAAACTGGTACCCAGTCTGAACAACTTTACAAAAAGGTATGTATTGCTGGTATAGATATGGTACCAGATACTCTTAAATCCATATGAAGTACTATTTCTCCAACAATAGTGTGAAACCATACTGTATGCAGCAGCAGCATACGAAGAAGATGAAGAAGAAGTGGTAGTAGCAGTGGTAGGTAGTAGTACATGTTCATATTATGTTGTGTGAAAAATGACAAAATGGTTTGAAAGTCATCAACTGCTGGAAACACAGTGAGAAACATCTTCACTTCTCTCGGAAGTTAATAAAGCTGATGTTAATGTCATGGTGCTCACTGAAAGTAATGAAGCATCAAAAAGGCTAAGAGATTACAAGTGAATGTGTCTATATACAGAACATGGTGAATAATGATTACACTGTTGGACTGTCTTCTTCTGGGTTATAACACTGTGCAGCCTTGCTATTGGTTACAAACATTCTGGAGGAATGCATCACCTTCATCCTCAGGGATGGAAATGTAGACAATATTTTCTTCCAAAATAAAATAAAAGTGTTGAGAAATGGTATGATTATGCAAAAGAAAGGGAGGACACATGACAAAAACAAGAAAATCAATGGATCACCAACTGGAAGACATGGTAAAGGAAGTTCAAATAAACAGCAATCAGAAGAAACTGATAAAACAATGATTGTAAGGGGCCTGAATAGAATGACTGATAGTTATGAGCTCTGGTAAAGCAATCTTGTCATATCATATTGCACAATTGTATATTATCACGGATTCTCCTTCAGTCAACAAATATCAGCATACACTCAGAATCATATTTTATTCAGCAAATCGTACATCACAAAAGCACAACAAAATTAATTAAATCAAGAAATGACAAATTATACAAAATACAGATACCACAAAACAAAGTGAGGCTGGTTAACCTTTAACATAGTACTTAATGTTTAATAGTAATTTCAATAATGTTAATACTTTAAATACAATATAAACATAAAATGTTCTTTCTTGTCCACTGGTTACTATTTTGGTACAACTGATGAATATTTACTGTTGTGAATGTAAATATTTATTTATCTTATCAAGGACAATTACAGCCATAAGTGCTAGAATTATTCATAACTTTGTCCTTCTCATGGGAGCCTTCAATACAACACTAATTTGTTTATGGACAGTTTAGCAGATATTATGCCACTAATGGGTATATATAACCACCACATAATCAAGTTTGATAAATATGGTCTTATGGAATACAATGTTGATATTAATATTGTCAGAAATATTTGTAAATGGAAAATTAATGACTGCGATACATACTATTTATTGATCCTTCAATCACTTACCACACCATAAAAAATACATACAAACTAGGAAGCAGTACAACCAACAAATCTCTGCCAAATGGTTCAAACTTAAAGATAGTCCAGAACTGAAAAATCTGAACAAACTAATTTGTTCCCATTAAAATCAGATATTCTGAAGGACATATTTTGAAGTTTTCATCATTTTGGAAAAGGTAATGATATATCTTATGTGAACAAACCTAAAATCCTTTGAAAATCATATCCTACTGATTTAGCAGTTTTCTAGCTAAATGAGGCACAATAACTCTGAAAAAATACATTACTGAGACGTAACACTGCTTCTGTAACACCCACAACTTTCCTATCAATTGTAATAAGTTATTTATTCTTAAATGACTATCACTGATATACAGAAAATTATGGTCAGATCAATAACAGTCAATGCCCATTTTTCAAAGTCGCATAATGTGAGTTAGAGTAACAATGGCACAAAGGGGGTGCATAATTATGAGTTTCAAATTCAATCATATCTATCATACCATGTAGCCTACATACATTAATCTCTGAACAAGCAAATAGGAACCTTCATGAACAAATAAAAATACATGAATTGAGTCTAACACAGGCTTCTGCAAACAGAAATAAATTAAAGAATTTGCCTTTAACAGATTGCATTTTAAGGATTAAACTTTGTAGGTTTTAACTTATATCACATGGAAACAGTATTTAAACCTCTACAATATGGGACTGTCAGTTAGACTTTACCTCTGAGGTTAAAGATTTATCAGCTTGTAACTGCAACACATGGCCAGCTACTGCATGTAAGCCACAACACACAGTTGAAATGATTAATACCACATATATTGACAAAAGCTGTATTTATAGCATAACAATGCATAAATTTCACATTTAATAACTGTTAATAACTGCCATCACACTAAAATATATCATAAATTTCCAATTTCCTACAAATATCACAAAACATTTTGCACATTTTTCAAAGATACTTCAGCACACAGAATTTCAAGACACCATAACGAATGTCAAGTACTGTTACCACCTAGTAAAAGTAAAGTAAAGTTTGTCCCACTATACGCCATGTAGGCGTTTGGGGTGAGTGGAGGTATAGCTCCTCTCTTCCTTGACCTCGGCACTAGATGGGGGTGAGTGGTCAGCATCACGCCCCGGCCGGCTTTACCCCCGGGAATTACCCCGGTACCCATTGTAGAGGAGGCTGGGTGGGCCCCAGAGCCGGTCTGGACGCAGAGGCTAGAGGAAAAATCCTCTGCCCCCGTCGGGGATCGAACCCCGGCCGTCCAGCCCGTAGCTAGTCACTATACTGACTGAGCTATCCCGGCTCATGTTACCACCTAGTGGATTCACATATAGGATTTGAGGTTTTTACAGTGGTGAATTTATGAGATCCTTGCTGCCTCCATCATCAGGCAATGATTCATCACCCTGATGTTGGTAAACTTCTGCCAGATTACATGGTGCAGCAACACAGAAGACAGCCATCTTTGGATTCACATGATCAACCATGTTGCTACTGTTAATGATTAACATCTATGAAGTACATAGAAAAGGAATTATCAAATGGAAAGAAGTTATCACTGTTCAAGACAGGGAAATAAAAAATATCAAACAGGGGAATTTCCAGACATAATGTTTATATCAAGTTCACAAACATGTTTATAATATTGAAGGCTGTTGAATCACAGGACAGACATACACATGCAGTATGCTAACAAAACTCCAAAAAGGAATGTTTCCTGTCAGGAACTTAAAAATCAGCAATTACATAACAGTGTAATTACTTCAGATATTCTCTTGCAAATGTTTCAACTTAATATGTTTTTGCAGATTACCCTTCAGCTTTGCACGATGAGGACAATAGGGGCACTGAAATTGTGGTTCTTTGCCACACTCCAATCTGACATGAGTATAGAGTGAGTTCTTCCAACGATATAACTTCCCGCAATTTTTACACCTGAATTTCTCTTCTGATGACTGAGTACTTCCAACAATCTTTAAATAACCTATGCCAGTTGCAGATTGTGAATAGCCAAACAGTGGTGTAACATCTGACATTTGTTGAGACTGATCAAATCTTCCTGTACCAGCATCTTGAAACAATTGTTCCGGTGGTACAAACATACTATTAACTGTTTCGGGAATCAGTCTTCCTGATGAATGATGACCACTCCAAGATTTAGATTCTGCAAACATCAACAACAACAAATTAACAATAAAAGCACAATTTTCTTCTAACAGAGTAGCTCTTCTGGTAGGTAAGTGATAGAAGAAACCAGAAATCCCAACTGAAACTTGGATGTTGATCTAGAAACAGAAACAAAAAAAATAAATATATTTTCAACATATAATCACCAAAATGTAGGCAAAAATCATTATCTTTTACAATGCAGCAAAATTCATGTTCTTGGGAACAGTCACAACTCCAAATTACAATCGAAATCAGAGCCATAAAATGTAAAGCTACACCTCCATATATTAACTGCATAATTAGCTTCAAGTTCCAGATGCTTTTACACTTCGGAAAAAGATTCTCTTGGTATCCACTGGATAGGAAGTTGGACAGGTCCCAGAGCCATTATGAAGAGGTGAAGAAGGAAAAAATGTTCTCCCACCAAGAATCTGAATAATTCACTTTTTATCACAATCAATGACTACAGAAGTCCATTACATTTTATAAAATGCTGAATAATCAACCAATTAACATGCATTATGAAACATTCACATAAAACATGCAAAGTGAGTACAGGAATGCTGTTTTGAACTATAGTTATACCATTTCTACAGTGTAATTATTTGTGACAGTGTAGTTAATTACATAAAATGTAAGGACATTATAACTAAGAGTAAAAAATGTGTGACATTCGAATCTAAGATTCTGACACACTTAGGCAGCTGCTACTTTACCAAACATGTGAAAAATAAGATCCTAATACTGAGCATTTATTTCTTCACTGGTTTCACAACAAAAGATTTACACAATTAATTATGTGTTGGAAATATCAATGACTGCTAATTTTAAAATATTTTGTGGCACACTAAAGACAAATTATATATAAATAGTCCTTCAAACCTCAGCCAATTCAATATTACTTTAAGTAAATATTAATATATTCTTTTTTATATGGTAATTCAAAGTTTCAAAGATCTAACAGTTGAAAAGCCACAAACAATATGATTATACAATTTTTAAACATGATAGTATAGGTTTCTTTACTTGACAATGTTAAATAACTGATACAATCAGAGGAGAAGAAGAAATCAGTCCTTCAAAACAAGTGTCTTGATTTTAGAACCAAAGACATTAAGAACTCTGCACTTCACAATGTTTTAACATATTCAGGCCAAGACAGGAAAACTCAATGTAAGTGTGCCGCTGGCTCTCTTAATTTCTCATTGTGTCAGTGTCAGTAGATTGCCCTCAGAATATGATATCAAATACCAAACTGCTTGGCTATGTCTATGACACCAACAAATACTGTATTCTGGTAGGTGTAATATGAATGAAAATAGTCACCTTTGTATATTCTGAAATGTATATAACTTTATGAAAGTAAAAAATGCTAGATTATGTGACCCACAACTACTACTTTGAGAAGAGGAACTTACTATTGGCAAAATCCATAATAAATCATCAAAAACCGCAAGTCATCTTAAAATCTTCTGATAGATTCATATACAACTAAACGTGACAAGCTCCTTCACAAATCTTTGTTAAACATGTAACTTGTATAAGTGGCTTGTTGCATATTAGTCATCTAATCCTCACAAACCAAATGCTTTTTGTGTAAACCAACTATAACAGGTGACACATTTGAATTTGTTGATAATGTACACAAATTGGGTATGAATAATATATGTGTTCTCTGCTTTTGTGCATCCTGTTGACATTCATTTCTTGCAGATAAAGATCTACTTCCCATAAAAGATCAGATTACACATATCACACACACAGTGATATCACAGATATCACATGGACCTGTGCTGTAATATAAGCAGGGACACTTAAGTAATCATTTCACCTTGAAGACGGAAATAGTAAATACCTCTGAAATGTCAGCAAGACAGCTACAACTGGATGTTTCCATCACTCAGAAACAGGATCCTCATTTCTGTATTTACTTAAATGTTCTCAATAACAAAAAAAAAATTCAAATCAAAGTTGTAGATCCTTAACAACAACCATGTGTATCAATTAATATTTGTACAACAAGCTGTTTCTTGAGAAATGTTATACAAAGTTAAAGTAAATGAACTTCCAAATAAAGTAACAGTTATAATTTACAGGTACACACCAAACTTAAATTTGCTGGTGATTCTTTATTTGGACTCCTGAAAGAAATTTAAATAAAATTGTCATTAAATTTGCACATGAAACATGAAAACACATCTTCCCCATCTTACAGCATTCACTTTATGCACAAAAATCATACCCATTCCAAAGCAGACAAATTATCTTACACATAGCATTTGATCCTGAAAAATGTGAAGTAATAGATACAACACTGCAGTAAATCACATGAAGTAGAAACAAGCTGTACGTTGCCCACTACCTTCACAGAACTCAGTGCTATAACTTCACACATAATTTCAGTATGTTGCCAACACATGAGAGATCAAGACTTTTATTTTGTTCTATATTCTACAGTAGTGAAAAGGCCCACTGAATTTTAATGGGCAATGGATTACCCGAAATCTTCACCCCTTACCCCGATTCTTAATTTCCTCTTTTCATTTTGTACCTTCATCTCCTTCAGACGTATTTCAAGAAGCTGCCCAACAGCACTTTTAAAATAAACATAAAACATTCTACCATGTAGCATCATTACCGAGAACCTGGTCAGTAACGTGCAACACAAAGAGTCATAAACAGTATCCTACAGGCAGTCAATATAAATGTCTGGGGAGCAGCAGTGCTCTTCATAGGCCACTCCTTGGTGGGACAATATATTACTTAGGGCGCAAACAGTCTCAGATTCACACTTAAACACAATTTGTTTTGGTCTGTCAATCATCATGAAATCCAAAGAACTTCTGGTGACCATTCACAGAACCCCAGGGTTGAACAGAACAAAATTCAGAAATCACTGCACTAGAAAAATTACATACCACATATCTAGCACAAGTAGACGCCTCTATGTGAGTTGGCTTGAAACAACGAAATCAAGCAATAATAAAATTAATAAGTAAAAGGCCAACAGAAATTCAGATGTCTCACAGTGTCACCAATATCACCACCTTATTAAAACAACCGAATAAAAACTTTTCTCAATGCCATTTTTATTTCTAAGGCATGAAATATAAGAACAATTCAATCAGCTTTCACCTGTCACATTACACTAAATTTTTCATGCAGATATCAATAATTTATTCACAAGTAAATATAAATACAGTAATAATATGGATAAATTATAACAGAAGAAACAAAATTATGGGAAACACACACTGTATGATTAATTTACAATGTTCTGACTAATCATAATCTGCAACCATTAGCTTCACTCCAAACGAGTCACAATCTGTGGTCAGTTACATTCTTACATGAACCCCATGACATTTACTTTCCATCACTTTAATTCTGAAGGAAAATAGCAAATTCCTCCAAAATACTAGAAAATTTTACCATTTCAACATAGTGCAATAATCAGAAGACTCTACAATGAATATGGATACCAATGTAAACCTCAAGTTTCATATAATAATTCACTTGTTAACAAGACACACCTTGCAAACCCTCATGTGTCTCACAAGGTGACTTTTGTGCTTGAAACGCTTAAAGCAATGACTGCACGGGAATTGAGGTTCTTTCCCACACTCAAATTTAATATGTCTCAGCAATGTGTATTTTGTGGAATACTGCTTAAAGCAATTAGGACACCAGTAATTTGAGGGCAGATCTTGAACATCACGACTGCTTCTTTGTTCTGATCCCTGCCTGGCACTACCAGAAGACTGATAATTTTCAGTACTAGTATAATACTGTGAATTTCCAAAAGATTCTTCACTTAACTGTTGTCCATAACGTGTGAAACTTGGAATATGACCAATAGAAGTCTGCATGACAGAACTAGTACTGTCATTATGAAATATATCTTCTTTCATGGATGGTATTTGGTCATCACAGCTTCCCCATGGAAATAAGTCTGAAAAGAAGAATATTTGTCTCGTTAACTGTTTCATTCTCATCTCCAATTATGATATCCACTTCTTATTTATAAATTGGATACACTGATACTGTTAACTGCTTCATTCAATCACTCCAAGATTTCTTTCCCAATGCAACAACTGCAGATGGCTAACAGAAAATGGCTGTAACATGATCAACTTTAGAGAAAAAGAATAATTAATTTCTTACTCTGAATGAGCAGACAAATATGCCCAAAGAAATATAATTTTTGCCCTTACAGAACTGTAAGAACCTCAAAATATATACATAAACGTGGGCATACTTTCACGATAAAAATCCATTCAACACAAACTTAAGTATCCCCTCCCCCTTCCACCACTTTAATGAATACAGTAGATTCCGGGTGATTGGGGCAAATCTTAAAGAACAAACCTTGTTAAGTCTTTATGTGGAACTTCGCATAATTGGGGCAGCCACTTAATTGGCCAAAAGTGCTCTAGTCCCAATGTGTCCCAATTAACCAGAATCCACTGTATTTCAAAATGGCTAATAATTCTGCATTAAGCTGCAAAAAAATTCATCCAATTCCTGCATCTATTTCATAATAATGACATTGTACTTAGCATACCTATTAACAGGTACGGACTTCATTTTATGAATAATTAATGTGTTACAAAGAGAAGGGCTCATATGTTTTAAGATATCTGATGAAAGAAGAATTTGGAGCTTGTGTTAACATTTAAAAGAAAGATTTATTTCAACCTCAGGTTACTCCAAAAATTTGTTAACACTTTTTCTTAATGAAGAATTGTATTTCTTATTTCTCATTCTTTATGAAAAAGTGCATTCATGAATATTTCAAACTCTAGCAATACTCTTAGTGTGGAGATGGTCAAATGAGCCCATCAAAATATAGCAAGCACCACAGTCATTTCCAAAATTCCAGGTCATCACAAAGGCTATGCTACTCTTTGGAACAGTACACAGTATTAGCTACTCTGTATTCCTGTCCTACATAATTGAAACAATGATGGTCCTTGTATCAATGCTGAAACAAAAAACTGATTTATAAAATTATAGTAAATTGAAAAATATGTATCTAGTAGTGTAAATGTATAGAGGGGAGGTAAAAATTAATACATTCACAAGTGCTGAGTATGACATAATACAGAGTTCAATAATGGGAAATGAAATAAAGAAACATTGACCATTAAAAAACGTTGTGCAAAAGAAATATGACTAAATTTTTCAGTGGTTAAGAAAATGAAGAAATAATGAGACTACACTGACTACTTCAACAGCCTCAAATGTGGTGATTATAAGAAATTTAAATCAATGCAATAAACAGATTTTAAGGAAGGGTATTGGGATGATTTGAGTTATGGAGTATAAAAATGCATGGCGAATAAAAATAGCAAAACATCCAAGATGTTTTATGATATTTCCATACCAAATTACTCCATCTGCATGAAACTGTGAGCAGCATAACTCCAAGAACAAACATTAAAATCTGGTTTATTCTGATTTCATAAAAATTGTTACAGAATTGCAAAAAGCCACTTTTCTAACTGCAATGAAACCAGAACCACTATCTCCTCCTGTGTACCTAATTCAAATGAGCTGAAGTATTTTAGGACCAAAGAAACTTATTTATATGGACATATTTGACATACTTTACTGCATGCAATGAATACAGAGAAACATATATTAATAACATTTTAGATCATTTCATATTCCAAAATCAGACTCATACAGTATATATTATCATCACAATTTAAAGATATATAGCACAGCATTAAAAAATAAAATATTTTAAATAAGTCACACGTAAGTAGAATAACATAAGATAATCACATAATTCATATTTGCTTTTGTTAATATTACAGTACTAAAACAGGGATGGTCCTAGCAACATGATACACTGACAGTTCTTTCTACTGTTATCAAACATTATATATTACTGCATTTGATAATCACAGAGTACTGAATGCCACCACTATAATGAAAGCATCATGTAAAGTAACTACATACATTCACAAGAATGGTAAAAATGTGCTCAGTCCCATAAGCAACTATTCAATGATTAGGCTGTAAACATATCCTCTCACATGAACAAATAAACTATAGTGCAGGTGGGGGCTAACTTATAGGAAGAAATATCAAAACAAGAGATGAAAAGTAAAGGTCAAAATGCAACAAAATTAAAAAAATAGAAAATGGAAGGAAAAAGGAAGAAGCTTAAAGATGGCTGTCTTTTGGGTTGAAGACCCATGTAGAAGTTTACCAATGAGTCATCGCCCTGATTATGGAGGCAAGGACCTCAAAGTTACATATAGGGCAATGGGTACTCATTTTCCTGACCTCTGAAATGATAATCAGCTTCTACCAGACTAAAGGTTGCTTTAAAGAGTATTAACCAAATGATCTTTGTAATGGAGAAGTAATGAGTCGTCCATGATGTAAGAACTGAAATTCTAAAAGAAATTTAGTGTTATGAAGGATTAAATTGTGCAGCAAATGGTTAACAATTTTAGTAGTAATGGGTCATTATAATGGTAGTAAAGCAATGAACATTTTCACAAAATACTGTACCACTACAATGAGCAAGTTGCGTTGCAACCTATATGAGGAAATTATGTCCTAAGATTTATCTGAAGGTTTTTGATACAGAAGTGACATTAAAGTGATGCATTTTAGTGTACATTTTCCTTTGTCTATTAAGTTTATAAAACACACATTTCAGAAGCTGACTCTGCTGCTGTCATTGAGTGAAACCACACAACCTAATCAGTTGGGACCACACAGAAACAAAATTATCTTTTTCCACTGAATCTGAAACCTCACTGCAACAACAGTTAAAGTCCCCATTGGAAAATAATTAACTGATTATATAGTTTCATTAATAAGTTAATCTTTCTTTCTTTCTTTTTTTGACAATCCTCATCTACCTGCAGGTGTCAAAGTCGCTTAATCTATTAGACATTTTGCAGGACTCCTTGGACGAGTGATCAGCTCATCGCAAGACCTGTACATGTACACAGGACAACACAACAAAGAAATATGCGGACAAACATCCATGTCCTGAATGGGATTTGACCTCAAGGTCCCAGTGTCCAAGTGCACAAAGGCCCAAGCCTCAGCCTGCGCGGCCACTGTGACCTGCTAGTAAGTCAATATTTATAAAAGTACATTAATTGATGAAGCAAAATCAATGATTAATTAATCTGAATAGGAGTTTCTCATACTACATAGCACTTCTTACACCTGTTTATATGAACCTGACATTACTCAAGTTTTCAAACAAACCTTTCCTCTAAAGAGTTTTCAGTCCTCATTGGATTGAGTGTAAACAAAATCTACACATTTTCATTCTTAACATACACACAGTAATACGAGGCTCGTCCACAAAGTAAGTTTCCCTGGGGCCGTTTACAGAAACAAAACACAATTTCATGGAAATATTTATTGCAACAGATACAGCAAGTGTCCAGCTATTTTTCAACATATTCGCCACCGGAATTGAGACATTTGTCATACCGTGGGACCAACTTTTGAATACCTGTGTCGTAGAAGTCTGCCGCCTGGGATTGGAACCACTGTGTGACAACAATCTCCGCCTCTCTGTCATTCTCAAAACGCTGACAATTACCGGACAGGAATTTCTTGAGGTGTAGGAAAAGATGGAAATCACTGGGAGCAAGGTCCGGGCTGTAGGGTGAATGATTAAACACCTCCCAGCTGAACTCCTGCAGGAGACTTGCTGTCCGTCGAGCCGTGTGCGGCCTAGCGTTATCGTGCAGGAAGACAATACCGGCACTAAGCATCCCGCGCCGCTTGTTCTGAATGGCCTGCTGAAAATTGTCTGCACCAGCGATGCACCATCTGCTTGCTCATGACGTTAGGCCCATAGACCCGGCACAGTTGACGATGAATTTCGATCGGCGCTATGCTCTGTGCATTCAAAAACTTTATCACTGACCGCACTTCACAGTCGGCGGGAGCTGGAATAAGAACCTCCATCTTCAACAGCTGCAACGATGCTACTGTGAGAACACGGGAAGTACCGTTAGTGCATGCGCCATGCTACGTCATTGCTCTATCACGTACGCACAGTCGCTTCGCTCAATATAAGGTTTGCTAGCTGTGGGACGAGTGAGAAACTTACTTTGTGGACGCGCCTCGTATACAAAAAGGTAATTTGCTTTTGAACATTAAACAGATTATAACAAAGCAAACACTATTTTCTCTGTGAAATCTCCACATGTCATAAACATTTTTACAGAAAATAATTCAAGGGTTATACAGGACAAAAAATGCTGCCTTGAGCCAAGTTCACAGGGAACAATTAAACTGGCAGTGCTCATCTGTTATTTTGTTTTTCAACACTTCAAATTTACACTTACACAAACTCTCTCCACTTAAAAGGAAAATCATTTGTAAAATAACATCTAGGGATATTCTGCTGCAAGAAGATAAATATATTTATTTTGTACAGTCTATACACAAACGTTTGAAGTTTATTGGTGTTGTAAAAATTATATAATATTAAAACATTTTGTTGTGTAAAATATTATATTTGTGCTCTTAATCGTAAATACGATTTTACATTATATTTTTTAGCGCTTTTTATTAAAACGACATGTTTCGACGGGTAATACCGTCGTCTTCAGGTTTTTATCAATTTAAAATATTTTAAAAACTATTAGATATTTAATGCAATATATTATATTTATTTCCTATGTCAATTCATACTCATTCCAAGAAAATAATTAAACATTAATTCCACAGATAAATATAACGTCTGACTACAATAAGCAACTTACCATGAAAATGGAAAGCTACAAACAGAACTACGGATCATTATAATATATTGCATTAAATATCTAATAGTTTTTAAAATATTTTAAATTGATAAAAACCTGAAGACTACGGTATTACCCGTCGAAACATGTCGTTTTAATAAAAAGCGCTAAAAAATATAATGTAAAATCGTATTTACGATTAAGAGCGCTAATATAATATTTTACACAACAAAATGTTTTAATATTATATAATTTTTACAACACCAATAAACTTCAAACGTTTGTGTATAGACTGTACAAAATAAATATATTTAATCAAACACAAACATGACGCATATAAGATACAAAGAAGATAAGCCAAGTTAAGTGGGTGTCTCCTAGAAAATGAACACATTAAGATAAAAATTTCCAGTCGAAATAACCATTTAGACTGGAAGCTCGCATCCAAAAAAGGGAATAACAAATTCTGATGGAATATCACTGCCTTACACTTCAAAATCATTTTATTCGTGCATGTCCACAGCCAAGTTTCAACTCTGATGTTTATTCTTAAGATGGCGCTTCATGCTGCACAGCTGCCTTGTTTTCAGTGGACAATGTGGGCATTGATAGGTTGGCTCCTTGTTACATTCAAACTTTGTATGCCTTTTGAGAGCACTGCTCCACATATACCCTCGACCACACCCCTTGCATACAAATTTTTTTACACCTCCAACACGGCGCACACTCCGCCATGAAGTCTGTTGCACATTAGTACTGCATTCACTTGGATTTTTGGCAGAGGTATGTTGATAGTCCATAGTTTGCCACAAATCCCAAGTTCCAATCAGCTCTAGAAACAGAAAATGTTATGAGAACAATATTTCAAATGTACATGGATTCAAAATATTCTGTCATGTAAAATGTTATCTAGTTTGATTATGTAGAACCAGAAATGTTATAAATGGTGCCAGCCAAACTAAAATATTAAAGATAATTTACTTTTGCTTCAAGCCACAAACTGGCATAGAGGAATTTTCAAGATTCATAATACAGATCAACAACCTTCACAAACCTGTTTGAAAAACAGAATGCGGTAACACATTTAAATTCATTTAATATAATTTATATAAAAATAACAAACTTCTTAATATATGTACTTAAAAGGACTGCCAGTATTTTAGAAGACATAATGAATGCTGTTAATATAATTAAAGTCATCAATTCAGACTGAAACAAACCTTTTCATAAACTACAGCTGTTGGGCAGTAAGAACTGTGGATTTAAAAAAAAAATAAAGATTCTAAAAGACACTGGCTTTTGGACACTTGGTCTGTCTCTATCTTCAGATAAAACTAAAAAAGTTCCTATTCTATAGTGTGTACAAGAAACAAATATAAGCCCATCAATAAAGAGGACAAGACTCAAATTGAGCTGCAGCAACAAGCAAATGTCCTTCAGATCAGCTTCTGTGCTTCTATACACACACATATCCTCATTTGTATAAACATAAAAAATTAAATAATTGTTATTATAATATGAAACCATGTGAAAGTCTGAAGAACATTACATTTGATTCCTTATGCAATCTCATAAGATGTTACTAGCTGTAATCCTTGTCTCATTTCCATTATCATTATTTCTGGTAGCATTGTGAAAAATCATTTTCAGACCAACAGTGATCTAAATTTGATCATTTTAACATTAATCGTATGGGAACACAGAATTTAAATCACTGCATCATAAGGCTCACAACCAGACTTGAACTCAGGGGTTAACAGCCTAGCAGCATACTACTGTAAAGCACGGCCAATAAACGTTAATATGGAAACCTACTGGTCTGTGGGTAAGGCACTGGGTTTTGGTCACAGAGATTGGGATATGAGCCCAGCTAAATCCTGCATGAGTTCTTGTGCATATTCTCCTATCCCCCATTCATCCGTATGCCCAACATCCCAATTACTGGCCGTCATTTCATTACTGTCCATATAATTACGAAGAAACAGAATCCCACCCTTTGGATTTTTACCTCAGATATGGATTCCTTTATCCTTAGCAGGTGAGTGGAAGAACAAATGACTAAAAGACAATATACAGAGGCATCAGAGGAAGACTGAATAATGAAAATATAATTGAAGGATCTGGAGGTTTCGAAGCTCTATCAACAATGAAATACATACCATGTTCCGTGTCTCCTAAACAGATTTTAAAATTGTATTCCTCAGAAACTTATTTTCAAAAAGCAAACTGTCTTGCCTTTAAAAGATGTTTACATGGTCAAAGACAATATTACCTTGGAAAAGTCAGTAAGACAGACTCCTGACACAGCCATGGGGCCATCTGTCAGGTTTATTATTAGTATATAAGTAATAAATTTTTATCAAGTTATAAAAAATAAATTGTCAGTCAGCTGTATCACAGTCACATCTCTCCTTATATATTTCACTTACTACTATTAATACAATTCTAAATCAAATGATATGAATTCATATGGAATATGATCATAATAATTTGTCTTTATTTCTTTACATATTACACAATTGTGTATTTTTTATATATACCAGATACATAAACAAACAGTGCCAACAATTTTTATTACACAAGAATGAGATACAATAACAGCATTTCTTGGTCATAAGAAGTACCTTACAACATAGAGTTACACACTTACAGCAGATAGCAACTATATCACTCTGTCTGGAGAAACAAAACTTACAGATTACGGTCTTCTAGGCTGTCACCATGATTCAGAAGAATATATCAACCAAAAAATGGCAATCAACTCAAAGACTATATGATAATACAACCTAATCATAATCCACATTTTCAATGCTGCGAAAACTTCATATCTGAAAAAGACAGTACTTCTCTACACTTGTGCCAACTAGCAATATGACGCACAAGGTTATACCGCTGATGAGTCCTTTTAGGACAAAATGGGCATTGAAACTGAGCTGGTTTCCCACATTCATACTGTAAATGTCTCCGTAAACTGTCATTTCGTGTGTAGATCTTTCCACACTGGCTACACGCAAATGAAGTAGGATGACTTGAAAGGTGAGGAAGTCTTCCGAATGACCTATCTGCAAAACAAAAACAACTGCATTGTAGTCATGTGAGTAGTGTTAGATACACATATTCCAACCATTAAGACAGACACATCTTACACTTCAATGACAGAATCCTTCAAAAGAAAGTTTTCTGGCTAGTGTTTTATTAAGATTGCTACCTTCTGTACTGTTGCACTGTGTAGTCTGGTAGAAGTAAACTGACATTTCAGAAGTCCTTGCTGCCTCCATGGTGGTGATGATGGCAGCAATGACCTCTGAAACATTGATATATTTCTACCAGACTACACAGTGCAACAACTCAGAAAACAGCAACCTTCCGACTAATTGCCATGAAAACCTCAAATCCTACATAGTATTTTATTACCTTTTAATTAATACATATCCTGTTATCCTCATTCAATGAGAAAAAACTGAACTGAATTTGAACAACAAACATGTCCCTATCTGTGTTCCAGTTTTACAGTCAAATTATAGTGAGCTGATACAAATTTAATAAAGATATATTTTAAGTTACCATAACAGAATTTAATTTTCAGATCATGTTCCATTATTTTTCATAGTATTTTATTTATGTAGCACCTGGATTTCTCTCAGATAACTGCAGTATAAAGCTGACCGATTACCTCCATCTAGTGTTGAGCTAAATGCATGAAGCTTTAACCCTTTGAAGCTGAAGATCATGTAAAGAATATTTTAAGATTTGATTTGTATCTCAAGAAAAAAACAATGTGTCATAATTACAATAAATGTCTGTTTAAAGACATAATTATTTATCATGAAAATTATATAAAAAATCACTCTGTGGAAAGATGCAGTCAGTGATATTAATAAAGCAGGTGGTATATGCAGTTATCACTGGACATTAAAGGATTAACTTCATACAAACTGTACTTCTGTGTGAAGGCATAGGGGCAACTTTACATGGCTTTTATTAATATTTTATTAGAGCAACTGACTTTCATGATGTTTCTAAACTCGGGTACTGAGTTTCTTACACCCAGTATTGATAAATGCAGATAAAGGTTTAGGAAAGCATTGCATCACAACTTGAAAAGAAGAAATACTGGTTTCATTAGTTCAGTATACACGGATATGCATATGAAAATCCATACTCAGAGGAACCATAAATCCATTCACATTTCTTTAAACCATCATATTTGTTCAACATCTTAGGTAGAATATTGTGTTTCAACTGGTGCCTTATTCAAGATCCTCCACCTCATCATGTTTCAGCTGACAGTCATATATTTACTAGTGAACTCTATCAATATTGAGAATTCATTCATCAGTGTTAGGTTAAACATGGTGAAATACAAAGCACTCAGAAATATGTAGGTGGGGAACTTGACTTACACAGTGAAAATCATTACAGTTTTTACACATCACCTTGAATTGTTATGAAATGAAACCAAGAAGTTGAGATGGGATTATGTTCAATGATGGGTTTTGGTAGCACGAGTGTTGACCTTCAGAATCTATAGCAATTGTTAGTTACCTCAGTGAAAGAAATTAAGACACACAGAAGGTGTTTCTTTATTACACCAACATATTTAGCAATATGCAATCCTTGATAAAAGTTTTATCACCCTTAAAATAATAACAGAAACACATTTATATACAAAGTGTAACTTAAGGGTATGGCATAAAAAGTGGGGATGAGTTCTGCACACACCAAAACAATTAAACTAATTATCATGAAGATCAGTCCATGAAAGCATCCTTTCTGAGCTAGAGCTCTATATCCTCCCTTTAATTACTAATGTAGCGTCTATTTTTGTCCCTTTTCCACCAAACGAAAGAAAATTTTCTACATGTATCAATATTATGTGCCACATATCATAACTGAGATCAAAAGGAAAACAAATTCATTGCTCATCATAATACAAGCAAGCAAAATACAAATACAACACACACAATATAATTAAATGGCTCTGACATATCATACACTTCTGTCAGTTCCTTCTTCAACAGCTATTACATCTGTACCAATCAAATCTGATCCTACACAGTTGTTACTCTGACATCTTCACCACTGTGAGAACCTCTCAAAATCTCCACCTATGTAGAAGTGCTCAAGACGTATAGATAGAAAAGTAAATATTGTTAAATACCCTGTTATAAATTAACAAGAAAATAAAGGTTCTGTGAGCTTTACAGAACCAGGATGGCTTAGCCAGTAAACTGACAGTCTACAGACTCAACATTCACAAACACAGCATAGGCAGAGATTCTGCTGTTCACCACAGCATCCACATCACCTCGTATCAAGTTCTAGAATGCATAAAGCTTTACTTTCAAATTCTTACATGCCTTTATGGAGTGGTGCTTCAGTACAGTGCCAACTTCTTTTTAATCCATGAGCTTCTGTTACAATATTTTCTCAGACAAGTTTAACTTAAAAAGATAATCTTCAACTTCATTCTCAACTTGTTACTCCATTTGAGGCTCAATTTTAATTTTCTTTGTAAATCTGTCCATGAACCAACTGCAAATTATCTTTCAAAACATGCTTGTATGTGTACATTTTCAAGAATATAGGACACTCATGTTTTGGTTCCTGACCGCACTCCATCTTGATGTGACAAGCCAATAAGTTCTTATAATTATATAAGTTACCACATCTGCCACACTTCCAAACCCTCTTACCTGATCCTAACATATTTTGGCTTTGGTTCACCTCACAATCCTCAGCCCCTGACAAGAGATCTCGTAACACAGAGGTACCTTGTTGTAGACACCATTCACCTGAAATCAAACAATCAATGTGTTGTTGCTTCTCTGTGGACAAAAGACTGATCCATTGCAACTTGTAAGCTTTTACTAACTCTAATAATAAAAACCATAGGTTCAACACAGCTAATACCAAACCCTGCCACACACCACAACCTTGAGCTTGTTCAACCCAGTTCACATCTTTACAAGTAACATCCCTATCACACATTTTACTGTCCTACCACCTTCCCAGACTATCATGTGACCACATTCTATGAAGTTTCTCCCATCCAACCCATTTAACCTCCTTTATTTCAACATTGTAAACAGAGTAGGTAATATCTACATATTACAAAACTTCTCTTTATATAACAACATCCACTTCCCACTTACTTCAGCCTTGTTACAACCAAATACATTTTTACTTTTAAATTTGTCTTTTACACAAAAGTATATAATACTGGGGTTACCACATGCCTTGTACATACAGAACTATACCTTGTTTAAATATGTTCCACTGCCTCTGAAAAATGTCTGGATGGATCACTGTACAGTGATTGAGAAGACCTGGTTTGCCAATTTGAAAGCAATGTAATAATCTAGGTTTGAACTGAACAGTCTTTATGACAACCACTTCTGCTCCTCAACTCCGATACCAGACACAATTACTTTCCTAAATTACTACTCAGCCTGGCAACAAACATTGACATTCCTGCACAATGGTTTCCAATACACAAAACAATGGCACTGACTAAACATACACAAAAATTAACAATTATTTACACTCTTTCATTTCTACACAAACATAAAACATCATTACTAAATCTGCATGTGAACCTCATCAATTATTGTCTATCCACTACTACTAATCAATAATGAATGGTATTTCACAATCTGAAAATGTCAATCATGCCACCTGTTACAGTTCTACAGTATTTGATAAAGAATACAAATTATAAAGCTCACCATAATGTAATTTCATCCATCCTTTTGTTGATTCTTCTCTCTTACAGTGATAAAAGTGTTCAACATCAAAGAATATTCATCACTCTGATGTGTTACTAATGCAGACTATACAGGACAGCTTATTTCAATCAGTTCACATCATGTAGCAGTAATTTAAGTTGGTAAGAAGAATGCTTCTTACCACTGAATTTTAGGTTCATGACTCACTCCCAGAAGTTATAAACCTCCAATTTAATGGACTTGTTAAAATTAAGTAACTTTATTCTCTTCAAGCTTTTCTTCAAATGAATATGTAGTGCAGGTACTTTCACTACTGTAAATAGTTAGTACACTGGAGTATTAAAGGAAACCTCAAAAAACTATATTATACTGTAAAATTTCAGTTAGCAGAATTCCAACTGAAGAAACAAAGAAAAAATGCAGCAGATATGTGATGAACTTAGTACGGAAGTACAATCAGAATGCAAATTTGATACTTATTAGACCACACAAAATATCGTACTCATCTCATCCTGTTATGCTGTGACCAGTTAACCAACCAATGAACCAACTCCACCGAGCAGAGTCAGTCCTTCTTGAGAAGACGACAGTATATTCAGCTTGTCAAGAAACTCCCCACCTATTACGGAATGAAAAGGTTCATTACCATGTTTCCAAAAGCCTGCCCTATCATAAACCACATGAATTCCACAACTTACCACCCTATTTCCCTAAGGTACATTTTAATATTATCCTCCCATAATACAAACATCTTCTGACATGTCCTTTCCTTTAAGATTTCCCAACAAAAATGTTTGTATGCACTTCACATCTTCCCATGTGTGCTATATGCCATGCCCATCTCATCCCCAATGATTTGATAAACCTAATAATATTTGGATTTTTTGGCCAATAAAAGATTCTCACATGCTAAAAAAGCAGATAACATTTATTATACAAATAACATGGGAGTACAAATATTTATTAATCTCAATTACAGTCATGTTCTAACCATTTGGCAGATATTTGATAACCAGTCTTTGTCTTCTTCCCATTATTTGTTCTTTCATCATTTTCATAAGGTACAATTATCATGTCTATCAGATCTTGTTCAATGTAGCATACAATACACAGTTTAATAAGCTACAGAAATGATTATTTCTCAAAATTTAGTTTAAAATCTTATCAATACTTTTTGATCTTCTATTACTAATATAATAGCCAATGTCTATCACTCCTGACTCAATGAGTTTGCTGTTTTTATCATGTGAATAAATAGGAAATCAACTTCTGATGGTGGTGACTGGTAGCAATTAATGAAAATGAGGTAGAGTTTGGGGGAGTCTGTGCTTGGCACAAATCTGGCTTCAGTCACTTAAGAGGTATTCACATTTAATGTACTTTATAAACAAGTTTATAAATTTTATACTTTAAATTAAATTTGCAAAGATAATTCTGTAATAAACTGTATCACCATTCAACACAGAAAAAGTTCATTCCTGTCAATTCAGAAGGGTCATAGGCTAGGCTAGTGGATATATAATCATAAAGTTGTTATATAATATGAATCTGAGAGAGCAAGACCAATTAAATAAATAATTCTGCACAGATCACAAATTCTTAAAACATACCATACTAGCACTACTAACCCAAACACTTAAATGTCACCATAAGAATAGATACCTCAAACACATACACCCAAAATGAGAAGATTAATTTTTGCTGTATCAGAACATTTTAATTCATAAGTCACCTCCTTCAAAACACCCATAGACTCTTAACACACAACAAATTTAATTATAATAATACTGTCATAGGAGACATATTTTGGGTGTTGAATAAAATTAATATGATCTTTTACAGATACTATCTCCATCTTCAAGTAGTAAAATTTCAAGTTTATCTAATGGGATAACACAGTGGATACATCATATTTCTTTTATTCAGACATCCAAAACTCTCCCATGACAGTACTGGACCACTGCCAAAAACCTTTACGATCACAATATAATGCTATTTTAAACCAAGTAAATTAAACACAATTTGTAAATGCCAGTTTTAAAAACATGGGCATTCTGTAGCTTTATGAAATATTTTTGTGAGACCTAGCTATGTGTAATATGAGGTTATACTTCTGTTTAGTTTTCTTGGGGCAGAGAGGGCATTGAAACTGAGGATCTTTGCCACATTCTAGTCTCATGTGACGTCGCAAAGTGTGACGGCTACCATACCATTTGCCACATGTGACACAGACAAATGATGAGACAGAACTTGGGTCCAAAGGTTGAGCTGCGTGTGATACGTACTTTCCTAATTGTTTACTCTTCTCTTGTGGAGGGTGCAGATAATGCTGGCTTGGGGAGGTTAATCTCCTCAACCAGCTACTCTCTGTAACAAAGAAGTGAACATACCCTTACTGGTTAACTTCCCTAAATAAATAAACCTACATCATGAACCACAGATTTCACCACATAACAACTGCTGAATACATAACTCCAAAAAATCCTTGAATATCATCACTCACAACTTATGAGAAATCATACAAGTGTAACCAAACTTGCATATCAAGACATAGAAATTAAATACAGCAAAAATGCATTGCTTTATCTGAAAAATAAACATTTGTTTCACTTCTCCTGTAAACAATTGAAGTTTTGTACTTTCAAGCTTCCCTTTTTATTAATTCATTTTGTTTTTAGATTTTCAGGCTATTTAACACTAATAGTAACTGCAAAGGTTATATAGTTTGCCATGAAATGGTAAATGGTAAATAGGTAAGGCGGTAATCATGGCCTAAGTATTAACCATTATTTGATGACATTTCAGGTTCTCACAGCAGCAAGTATTAAGATGACTGTCTCCTAGGATTTTGCACCATTTAGTATGATAAATTTGACCGACAATTCAAAGGTGCTTACTAGATCCATCATCACCCTGATAACAAAGGCAGTAAGCACCTCTGAAATGCTGGTCACTTTATGTCAGACTGGACAGCACAACATCCCAGAAGATGACCATCTTCAAAACCAATTATTTGCCTGGAGCGGCTGATGAAAACCATAACAAAAATTCTCAGTCAGGATAGCCAATAACCAAAACTACAATAATCAGGTTATGGCCCTATAAGCTGTTCAGTTATCATTCATTCTCTTCACAACCATGACAACAATAGCTCTAGAAAACATTCACTCTGCCATCCAACAAACATTTTCCTCATTAAACGAGTTTCAAGCCAACAATGCAACCTCCTACAGGACAAACGTCTCAATGTGCTAACCGTAACTACCACTCTGTCAATGAATTTATGTTCTTCACAAATAAGTGATAAATTTTTCTTCTGTGTAATGGGTATCTATTTGTAGCTTATCATTTCTTTAGGTGAATACTTTGTTTTGTATTATGTGAAATTTATATAATAGTATGAATTGTACTTTATAATATGTATTGTATTATTATTATTTTTATTATTATGACTTTTTCCACACCTATTGTCATCTGACTGTCTTATGGATCCATGGAATGTAAATAAATAAATAAATTATTATTATTATTATTATTATTATTATTATTAGAAAGTGGCCTTGATTGGATCTAGCTCGGTTATTTGTTTTAATTTGATTTTTGTTTTTATTTTGTTCCTTGTATTTTATTAGTGTTTTACATTTATACTAGTGTTTACCTAGGTAGATTATTTCCTTTTTATCAAATTTGTATATTTGTATTAGTGTTTGCCTGTCTTAGGCTCTTTGCTGTTGGCAAACACTTAACAAAGTAATTTAACTATTATTATTATTATTTAGTATTATATATTTTAAAAAAAATAAAGTAAAGTTTGTCCCACTATACGCCATGTAGGCGTTTGGGGTGAGTGGAGGTATAGCTCCTCTCTTTCTTGACCTTGGCACTAGATGGGGTGAGTGGTCAGCATCACGCCCCGCCAGCTTTACCCCCGGGAAAGGACCCCGGTACCCACTGTAGAGGACGCAGAGGCTAGAGGAAAAATCCTCTGCCCCCATCGGGATAGCTCAGTCAGTATAGTGACTAGCTACGGGCTGGACGGCCGGGGTTCGATCCCCGACGGAGGCAGAGGATTTTTCCTCTAGCCTCTGCGTCAAGACCGGCTCTGGGGCCCACCCAGCCTCCTCTACAATGGGTACCAAGGTCCTTTCCCGGGAGTAAAGCCGGACGGGGCGTGATGCTGACCACTCACCCCCATCTATTTATTGGCCTTTTTGGCTGTTGTCAAGTGCTTAAATAAATGAACTGAATTGAATTGAATTGAATTGAATTGAATTGAATTGAATTATTATTACCACCATATCATTTCACAAACCCCTTCCCTGAAAATCAGAATACACAAACATATCAGAGTTTTGTGTTTTCCATGAGAATTTCTCCCTACGTTTCTTTTTGATTTGAGACACCAACTTCATCTGATCATTCCTACACAGGTAAAGTGTTCTGTTATGTTTCACAAATCATTTCCTTCAGAAAAGAAAGGAGGCTGTCTAATGTATAATTGTACCTTTCAACATGCAAGTGAAAGATTAAAAATGAACATTTGTCTAAAACATACGACAAAATAACTCCATCTACACTGCTTTCTTATACATTTGCACAGTATTACACAGAATAAATCTGTTTTCTCCAGTTTTCTAGCCAACCTCTATAAACATTTTATTTCCTGAAACAGGCCTCTAAACCACTGCTCTGTGTTGTCCCCATTTTCCTGTATGGTTTGGTTCTACAGCATAAAATTAATTTTTCCACTGGTTTCAAAAACATTTAAAATGTTATAATTAACAAAATCATTATAAAAAAGATGGTCTCCAAAAAATCCAATAGAAGGAATAAACATGTTTATTCTTCAAACTAACAAATATTAATAAAATTAAAATAAATTTATGTAATATTAAATGAATATTTATTCAATTGGGAAGTTTCACTAGCCAAAACAGCAAGGTTGTTTATGGCAGTGTGACATCTCACTGCCAATTCTGTCTTCTGTACTTATGAATTCCAAACACCACCTCAGTTCAGTTTTACTTTAAAGTGACAAGCAAACCTCAGGATTTAATATTTGTATTTACATGTTATATTTGCAACATTTAATAATGTTACAAATCTCTTATTCAGTTTTAAGATATAAAATGATGCACGTTTTCTGCTTCCTGTGCGTGCACACACCTCTTTTTTGTTGCTTAATTCCTGCAAAATGTAAGTATGGGGTCATTCTAATTTGTATAACAATTTATTAAACCTATTTACAGTATATTCACACAACTTCCTCAAACATGAGTGAAATGGATTCACTGTTCCATAGCTTTTAGGTCCTTTTACATGTAACCTAATAGTGAAAGTCCAACAGAGGTAACAATTATTATTATTCCTTATGTCATTTCTAAATTTGTGGGTCACCTTTTGTGTAGGAGTCATCAACTAAGACTTACAGATTATAAAAAAATAGATGATTTACTTACAAGAACATCATCTGGAGTAACTATATCAAAAAACATCAGTATTTAGTAACATATATTTTGAGAAATTCCAACAGACCAGAGTTTAATTCATATGCAGAACAACTTGAAAGCATAGATATTAACATACCATTAGAAATAAATACCAGTATGCAATGTAAATCATATATGTGCTGACAAATTTGGTATAAAACAATATATAACCAAGTCAATTTTAATAACCTAGTGATAATTTCATTTATAAATTGCTAAAATACAGACATCACATTTCAACCATAAAGCCACAAGTTTAAAAAATGTACATGTATTGAAATGTACATTAGAAATGTAAAATATACAACGTGATGATCAAAATAAGGTTTTGTTGCTAGCATATACACCATTGTTAGGTCCAAATATTCCATATGATCTTATTGGATTTTTCTTGTTCTCTACCTACTTTGGCATTGAAATCTCCTAACAAAATTTGTATGGTACTGTAGGAACTAATCAAATACATGCTCTTGTTTCTCATAAAAATTATGCTTTGACTGACACATAACTCAAGGCAGAAATCAGAAGCAGTCCACAGACCACTGGCTATACACGTTTTCACAGAATTTTGGATATTAAGGTAGGAAAGCATAATCCAATCTGTGGGATAACGATTAGGCATTGATCAGGTTGACACTGTGTAATTCAGAATCTGTTTGACAGAAAATGAAATTTATTGTGAGAGAACACCAAAGCAAATGATGTGAGATAAGAAACATGTACAAAATTTTGACTGGAAAGCCATCAGAAGAGATCACTTGGAAGACCTAGACATAGATAGAAAAATTATATTACAATAGATCTCTAGAAAAAATGGTGGGAGTGTGTAGGATTGACTAATCTGGCCCAGTATTTGGCTCTTACAAGTATGGTAACAAAGCTTTGAGTCCCACAATAAGCGGGACATTTTCAATCTAGATGAATGACTGTTACACCACGGATTATCGGAAGGAATATCAGCCTCTCAAAGATTCTGCTCCACAGAGTGAATGAGTGAGTGAGTGAGTGAGTGAGTGAGGGAGGGAGGGAGGAAGCAAGTGAGTGGGTGAGTTAAAAACTTGAGATCAAAGTATTAAGACGGTCCCATAACAAATTTTTACTTGAAAACCAGAATGAATGTTTGTGTTTTGACTTAAATATTCAACAATATGTATCAATCTGATTATGCAATTTTCTGCCTTATTACAACTCATTTAAATACACAGTTCACTGTCTTCTGTTGTATTTGCCTGAGTAACAGTTATTCAATCCTAACATCTGAAGCAACGGAAATGCCACTTCCTTATTCCGGAAGAGTGAGTCATGGTGGTATAACTTTACCGTCAGTTGTGGAGAAAAGCCACAACCTAATGACAAAAGAGTTAGTCATATTTGTATAATTCTCATATCTGGAGTTGAGGAAATCTTACCACCTAATTCTAGGAAACCAAAGTTAGCAATAACCATTATGTACAGTCTGGAGATGCTACTGTCAAGAAACAGGTTGCATTGTTATTTCAAGTTCAGTATGAACTATATGATGTGATGCATTATGAATAACCAGTGTGGTTGAGTTCATTATGCACTAGAAATTATGTTTACTTAAATAATCTAACTGTTTTTACACACATAATGGATATTTTGAGTAGATATGAATCTGTGATGTGCTTCCATTAGCCAATAACTTATATCACTATAAAAATAGATATTACCTCAGGAAACACTAACTTACTTTGAATGACTTTCCAGAGCACTAAAAGGATACATGACTACATGTTTTCACCTACATAGTAAACTCTACAGTGAAGAGACAGTGCAATCAAGTCAAGCATTTCTCCTTCATGTATTTAATTTTCTTTGTTATTTTATTGGCATAGTCAGTAGCTTAGACTAGCATTAGGTGTGATCATGACCTATTTCTAATGTACTACCTCGGAATTTGATTAGAGGTCCATGAAGAAATAAACTTAAAAAACAGTGATAAAACAAATGTAATTGCGATAAAATAATCATGCTGTATACAGTGCTAATACACTTCTACATGGACACCACTCAATACAGTATGAATATTGATCCAGTAGGCTATTTCATGAAAGATTCCGGGCAACATTTCTGACATTCTGGTTATTATGCAGCAACAATGTGTTACTGGAGGTCAGCAATATCTCTAGCTTTGGTATTGAACATTCTGTTCTCCACACATCCCCACAGAAAAAATGATTTGCCACTCTAAGTAAAGCCTGCATAATACAATTTTAGCATTTTATATGTACTATTTAAACTGTACTGCACTTCCATACACACAATTTAAATAACCAGTGTGTGGTCAGCAAAGACGTATAGCATGTTGTAGTTTACATATTTCAATGGATAGTCTGTGGTTTTGATTCCCATATAATTATAACAGATCCACACTACCTTACAGCCATAATTCTTTTATTTTATCTAATGACAATAATTAGTCTTTAAAGAGGTTTTATTTGTATTCATCATAATATTCCTTTAGGTGGCATGACGTGCCACAACGTAAGTATAATGTTCCACAAAATCCAAAATCTGAATTTCAAAAATTTGCTGACAAAACAATAATTTCCTATAGTCACAATGTGTTACTAAGTATGCTAAAATTCACTTCACAATGAAGACAGACTGCTATTTTGTCAGAAACACATGCAAATCAGTCCACCACAAAATAGAACCATTACCCAGAAATTGAAGCACAAGCCTCCAAGATTTTCTGAATGAGAGGTATTCCTGCCACACTGACATAATCAAAAATATTTATGGGCTCTTAATATGCTAATGCCAGGGTAAAGGTTTATACAAGTCCTAATGTTCAGGAAATAAAACAACAATTTTTATGAAGTTCATACAAACATGTTTATTAATTTTTACAATACCCCTTTACCCCTGGCACTGAGAAATTAGATTATGGAAATAAACAATTAATTCTGTGGGGGGGGGGGATTTTTTAGGGTTATTACAATTGTGTGTACTACAAAGAATCCAGAAAAATTAAAATGAATTTATTTCTGTTTGAAGAAACAGCAGATGAAACTACTCTGAAGACATCATGGCAAATTTAAGTTTTAATCAGAAATATCATAAAACAAAACACATAACCAAGACAGCAAGATTAAACATTTCTGCAGCCCTTGATCAGACAGCAATTCTTAACAATATACCAATGCATTATGGCAGTATGCACAACAGAAATACAATATAAGGAGTAAAATAATTATTGTGGATAACAGATACAGTGTTACCAAAAATTATTTTTCTCATCTAAAAGTCTTAAAAGATTCATCCCAAATGGGCTTTTCAAAATTTAAAAAAATCAATTTTGAAAAGAGTTAAGATGATTCAGAACAAAATGTAAAGTATAACAGATGTATTAAACAAGGCTAAAACATCAACAAAAATTTAACAATTCTAATTACTTAACAATAGTGATATTAGATGAAGCACAACATGAAAACTCTTCTATATCTAAAAATAAAATTTCAGAACCGGCCCGTACAATGGTAGAGCACATAATGTTCCTGTAAGGTATCAGGACGAGAGTATCTCTTGCCACAAATGGTACACTGTTGTTGTTTCCTTGCTGGGCCACACTCGTACCGCAAATGTCTTACTAAATGGTGCCTTCGTTTGTATGTTTTCCCACACAACATACACAAATGCTGCCTGGCATCTCCAGCTTCTGGAAAAATAAGTCAGTACTCTTTAGTTACACTTCCTTTTGGTGCAATCAGACAGACCGAGCATCACTACATACACCAATACACCAGTGTTATAGGATGAAGCTGAAAGTAATGCAATTAGGAACATGGAAGACAGGTTGAAGGGCAAAAGTCCTTTCCAGAAGGAAAGACACAGCATGAACAATTACTAAACTCATTTAATAATGAAAGAACATAAAAACAATGTTTTATTTCATTAAAATCCTGATATGACTGAAACTTTAAAGATGATACAACAAAAACTGAACTAGATGAAAATAGCAATCAAAAAATTAAAAATCAATTTCAAAAGTATGTCAAATGAAAGAAATGATACAATACCAACCAGAGCAAAGATGCTATTTTTCAGAAACAATAAAAATGTAATGGAACAAAATGACCTTAAAGTTTTTGAGGCAGTTCTCTGGGTTGTTGCGCCACACATTAATTTCTTTTCGTGCACCAGTGTTTCAGGAAAACATACATCCTCCTTCTTCAGGGCTACGAGAGAAAGATCAGGCCATGGGGACTGGCCAGTAATAGCCATGGGATAAACAGAAAAGTTGGAGAAATTCATAAATATATTCTGAGGGTAAAATTCTGACCATTTCTACGTGTGGTACACATAGTCACCACTGCCCTATGAAAGTTCAAATCAAATCAACTTCACCACAACCAATTTCCTCCATCATTTCTGTCTGAAGCCCTGTGGTAATATGTACCACCTGATTTGACTTTCAGTAACTGTATTTTGCCCACAACAGTGACTAATTCTCTATAAAGATTTAACCAGTTGCTTTTTGTAATGGAAATGTGTTGTTTTCTTTACCGAATGGACTGCATGTTTAAGTATTACTCATATGAGATTCGGCTTAAAAGACTTAATTAACATTTCCCTTCCTCTTTACAAAAAATCTGTATGACGTACTTTCTCACCCACTTGCATTGCAAGCACTTTTCCTCATTACATTATTGTATGCTCCCAAAGTAGTTTCATTCAAATATTTCCCCTGGCACTTTGTTTCCAAAAATGTTAATTCATATACTTGCCACAATCACTGAGTTAGCTCAGTCAGGACAGTGACTGGCTACAGACTTGACAACCAGGGTTTGATCCCTGATGGAGGCAGAGGATCTTTCCTCTAGCCTATGCATTTAGGTCAGCTCTGGGGCCCACCCAGCCTCCTATTGAATGGGTACCATAGTCCTTTCCTGGGGGTAAAGGTGGCTTGATGTTGACCACTCACGCCCATCTAGTGCCGAAGTTAAGAATGAGTAGGAGCTATACCTTTCTTTCCCCCCCCCCCCCCCCCCCAAAGCACCTACACACCGTATAGTGGGACAGCTTTACTTTTATATGCTTCCCACAGAGTAAGGAACTGTGGTTAAAATTTATACAGAAGATAATGCATAGTCACTATTTATGTATTTATAGTTTTACAACCACTGTAAGTTTTTAGTGCCGAGTGTTATCATCACACAAGTAAACTTAGCAGAATTTTGTAATCTGAAATTCTCTTGAAATAGGCCATCACAAAATAATGGGTCACTTTCTTCAGTCACTCCACATCAGGATTCATAGAAACTGCAAATCCTCCCATTCTCTTCATTTTTTTTCATTCTCTTCACTTTCTTTAAGATAATTAATGATTATTATTTTTAAAATATTAATAGTAAGTCACCTTTAAATTTGTAAACCTATCTACGCACTGAAAACAATAATAAATTTTCTATATAACATTCACCTACTCCCCTCAATCTTAAAAAATAACTCCCTCAGTAAGTCTGCAGTATGATCAAATACCAGTTTATCAAGTTTTCTCACTAGCTATTATTCTAACTGTGATTGCACACTTCGGTCAAATGTGTAACTTAATTTACCACGCACAAATATAATCTTCAGAAATTCCCAAGTGTAAAACACCAAATTTTGGGTCAAAACAAAAGCTAACACCAATCCCACAACCATGTGTATACCAGGTGCCTAGTTAAGATGTCTATCAACACTAAAACCATTTTGTTTTCAATTCAAACTTGGTGACATTTGAGGTTCTCATAGTGAAGAGTGTGAAATGACTGTCTTCTGGTTTGTTCCATCATTTAATCTGATAGACTGATTGATTCTTCAGAGGAGTTTACTGTCTCAGTCATCAGGGTCTTATCACCCTGCTGATGAAAGTAGTAAGTACCTCTGATATGTCAGTCAACATCTACCGGACTACACACTGCAGTATCCCAGACAGCCATCTTCTTGTTCAAACTTATTTTTCTGGCGAACTAATAGATACATGCTTTGGAAACAACTGAAGACATGTACCAGATTCAAAGGAAGAACACCTTTCTCCAATAGAAGGAAAAACTCAACCAGAAGTACTCATTAATATTTTACCCAAAAGAAAGGCCACAGACTTAAACATGACAGCAAAAGGACCAGTCAGGGCATAAAAGACTAGTTTGTTAAAAGATTAAATTTCCATTTTTAACAAGTATCTATCAAAGTTGAATGTACAGGTGGAAAAAACATGGAATGCACCACACAGTTCATAATACTTGCATAACATTGTAAAACAAAGGAAAATTAACTCTTCCATACAGTCAGTCTTGTAACATGTCAAACCTGGAAGTAAAAATATAAAGACTAATATAAACAGAAGCAGAATTATAATGCAGCCTTCACTCAACTTTCGTTCAGGTGCTAACATCGCTTAATACTCTACTTCATATGAAAACATTGTTTTCTGTCTACAAATAAATAATTCTTCATGATCTCAACTCAAAGTCACAGATTAGAGACAACCTGTAGTCACAACTGAGGGGTTTCTGGAAGAAAACAATGTTCAAATATCCAACATTTGGGGAAATCAAAAGGAACCCTTCCCAACATCTGAACCAGTAAAAATTTCTAGACATTTTTATTTTGTATCAGAGCATTCACATATGCTGCAACACAGGAATATAAAACAGTTACGTAGTTCACTTCTACAGAAACAAAGTAAAAAAGAAATGGACAAGTTTATTTTGCTTGAAAAATGCAGCAAAACAGACAAACAAAAATATGTTCCCACTATCTTTCTCCTAGACTAACAAAATTTTCAGAATGGTATTACCACCATGCCAACATAAACTAAAGGACTAATGCCATTTTTCCCTGGAAACCCCTCAATCAAGTACTCAGAAGAGAACAGATGAAAACAAGATAAGTGAATTAGTATTTGTCCACACCTTGCATTGCATCATGTCCCTCCATCATCAATAAACTGTGTGCTAGCTCTAGTTCAATAAAGTTTATGTCCCTCGGGTAACTATTCTATGCTGGTTTGTGTCGAGTTGCAACAGTATGGTAGTCCTATGAGACTGGTTTTCACATTCACCTCCCAAAGAATATTTGTTTAGACTGATCAACAGTTAAACTATAATACAAAGTAAAAGTAACATTTCAGAGACTTGGCCTTCAAAGCAAAAAAAAAAGAAAATTTGTGAAGATGGTAAAAATTTCTTAAATCCTACAGAGTACTGTGGTAGAAAGGAGAGCTGGTACAGATTATTTACACACTGGATCTTAATTACAACTACATACTACCATCATTCTCAATAAATTATTTTTTGAGCATCAAAGTAACAGTCTGCAATTACCTCACAGTTAAGGCAGATGCTTAGTGCAGAAGGCATGCATATGACCATCAACATGTGACATGTTACATTTTCTGAAATTGGCATTCCTTTCAGTCTGCAACAGCTCATCAATTATACAAAACAATTCACATGTTCTGAATACAACTTTACAAATTCCAATCACGAAACAATGTAATATTTATTTGTCATGAATTAATACAAATCCAAGTTCATGCCTCTAGCATAGTTGATACTTTTCATAGTTATTAAGTGGGTGCCGTCTCAGGTAATGCTCGCGCACATACTCTGGACGAGTATATTTCCTGCCACAGATGTTGCATTGTTGCTGTTTCTTAGCAGTGCCACATTCATAACGCACATGACGATTCAGACTGCTTCGTACTTTGTAGACACGACCACATGAGGGACAAGGGTAGCAACCAACTCGCCCAGTCAAGGTACCCAATTGGTATAAGGGCAATATCAAGTCTGTAAAAATACAACATACAGATCTTTAGTATCAAAACAGATAGCTTTCAGATGTGCAAATAATGGGAGCACCAACCAGTTACTACAAATGCAGCAACTGTATTTTTGATATGCAAAAGCTATTTTAAGCATGGCATATTAAGGCCACTACAGAATGAATGGCATCATGGCACTGAATTGGACAGCATTCATAAAAAAAGAGAAACAAGTTGCCAATTACAAATTCAAACAAAATTAATAGTATAACCAATTTAATGATATAATCTGACAAGTAAATATAATACCTGTTATACATGTCTTGTTAAGTGCATAGTTCAAAACAGGTAAACTTGAAGATTTCCGTCTTCTGGGTTGTTGCGCTGTGTAGTCTGGTCGATGTTAACCAACGTTTCAGAGGTCATACTGCCTCTGTCATCAGGACCCTGGGACGGAGGCAGTATGACCTCTGAAACGTTGGTTAACATCGACCAGACTACACAGTGCAACAACCCAGAAGACGGAAATCTTCATACTCACCGCTGTGAGAACCTCAAGTCTTACATAGGTAAACTTCTAAGCAACAGTACAAGCAATTCTTAAGAGAACTCTTTTAATTTGATTTCAGACAGAAATGAAAAAGAACAAACATAGATAAGTGAATGAAACCATAATTTTAACATATACTATTAATTCCACATTGAAATAGAAGTAATGAGAAGAATTTATGATGTTACACCAGAGTATAGTATATAAGCCAAATGGGGACCTAGGAGCAAAGCTAGATGATTAAATGTGGTACTACATGGAGGCATGTTCCATGAAGAAGATAATCATGACCAAGAATAACCATGAAACATAAATTAGAACTGCTTGCCCACCTGAAATTCAAATAAATTATATTCAAAATGCAAGTCTATATAACCATTAAACAGATCTGCTTGATAACAAGGTATGTCATTTAGGGTATTATCTATTCATCTCTACTCAGTCACTAGGTGACCTGAATACAATTTTCCCAATGAATTTTTGTGCAAACAACACTACCAAATTGTACAGAAATTGATTAAGCAGTATCAGAGACGAACTGAGCTAACATCCAAATGGACAGATACAACCTCCGCAAAAACTTTTCATTGTGCAATTCACATTACATGAAAATATCATTCATGCATGACTTGGAAGTGTACTTAATCATGTAGCTGAATGCCTGGAAAGTATCTATGAATTGAATAGCGCATGCTTAATTATGGACTGTGTTTCAGCAAAACAAGCCCAACAAATTATTTTTAGTGGATGACCTAGAAAAAGTAACAAGGAAATATGAAACAATTATTTGGCATTTTTAAATTTGTTTAATTAGTAACAGCAAAACTACCACATACACATGGTTGCAGAGGTCAGACATCTTGATCAACCATGTGGAGACTTTCACGTATCAGTAGCAGCATACAGAGTCCAAACCCAATTAATTTAAGCTCACTGAGTGACTTTTTAGTGAATACCAATTTTATAAAAGTCAGTGGGCTGGTCACTCACTACTCGTAAATGCACACTTCAAAGACTAGGAAACCTCCGAAAGGAGGCAGCGATGACCCGCTACTGGGTTAAGCTACTAATAGATAGAATTTCATAATAAACAAACATTAATGTTTAAAGTGGACTTATTGTATGGTACCATACTTAAAGGTTCAAACCCCCATTTTACATTACAAATATTATTTCATTATTGAAGTAACCAAAGAAGACCACAATTATCAGGTGTTCCACCACAAAATATTCACTAAAATAACAAAATACCCTATTTGAACATGGAATCGGGGAGGGAATTATTCAAGTACTTTCACATTAAGTTTCCCAAAGAAACTTCCATAGAACTGTATTATACCTTACCTGTACTAACATTGTCTACTAAAATAATTTAATCTGTAGACTGCTATGAGTTTCCTCCCTTTACATCCAACATAACCATAAAATAGTTCAGATTCTCATTCAAAATATGCCATCAAATAACCACCCGAAGTTTGGCAGAAGTTTTATGGGGCATTCTGTACAGCATCTTTCAAGGAGATTTGTTTAATCTGATTTTTCAAAGAGGTTTTTATGCCATTAAACACTGCTCCTAATTATGAAGATCAACATAAATATATACTCTTAACATAAATGCTTCCTTACCTAACATCTAATACGTAAAGCTGCATTATGTTACACTCTATACATTCTACAGTGAATACCTCAAATTTTAAAAAAATCATCACTTAACAACACAGATAATAGCAGTTTCAAGTGCAAAGTAATATCCAAAGTTGATTAAATTGTTTTCATTTATTCATTCCACAGGACACAGTTATAAGTTGGGTGTCTTCGCAAAAAATGTTCCCTCACATACGCAGGCCGTGTATACTTCTTCCCACACAATGGACACACTTGCTGTTTCTTGGCAGCCCCACATTCATAGCGAATGTGCCTGTTGAGATTGCCTCGCTGTTTGTAGCTCTTACCACAGCGACCACATAAGTAGTAGTTCTGTCTTGCCTCATGACCAAACGCATGATGTGAGGCGACTCCTGGAATCACATCATGCAGCCAGTATCATTCCAGGTAAGATTCACATTACTTCATTTTGGCTGCATATCAAAGTTGAATACACTAACTTACATAAGATGGGAAACCCAAAATAAGCTGCACCAGTCACCTTTCTGAAATAGAAGTAAGATACTCATTCACAATGGGCAGATAACCTGCCTCTCTGGTATTTTCTCTAGCTCCTAGTGACAGCATTGATTTCCACATCACACTATGTTTTAAATAGTGTAGGAGGTTAATTTACTTCTTCAGAGATGCCAGAATCCAAAGGTTCCATAGAAAGCTGACAGGACAGGATTATGTCAAAAGAACACAAGGAAAAAACGAACATTTTAAATCGGAGAAAAACATAAATACAGTACTGCAAAGAAAGTCACAGCTCCATCAGATGGTAGGAAGGTGGTTGGTCTAGAAGTAATCATATAGAAAAGTAAGTGAATGTTCATGTCTCATCACCAGAATGCAACCGAATATCGTGGTCAAGTGGTTAACACTCCTGCTACGTATTCGGGAGGTCCCAGGTTCAAATCTAGGCCCGGAGACCAGCTATCCTGACTGGGTTATTTTCATGGTTTTCTGCAGTCCTTACAGACAAATGCCAGGACAAATTAGGCCAGACTAAAAACACTGAAAGTTAAGAAATGAAAATGGGTGAACTAACAAGGGCTAGTCAGCATCTGCAACAAGAAATTCAGGGGAATGTAACAAAAGTAGCCCATCCCTAAATACAGTACTGTAAAAGAGTTTATACTGAAAATCATGGTCAAGGTCAGCAGCACTCCTACGTCATATCTGGGAGGTCCTGGATTCACATTTCACCCCAGAGACCAGTTCATCAAGACTGATAGATTTTATGAGTTTCCTCAACAATCCTGGCAAATGCCATGGTACTTCAGAAGAAACTGGGCCATGACCAATTCCTTTAACATCCTTTCCAATTCATTATTCACTAATCAGCTTATCATGTGGTACAAAATAAAATGAACTACTAACAGCATCATTAAGTAACAAATAAAAGAGCACATGAAATTCAAAAGCATTACAATGTATATATTTTTCTGGCAAATTCAATGATCAGGAAAATAAAATTATTCCATCAACATATACTCTAGGCCCAACCTCCACAACACAAGGTATAAATATTTGCTCCTGTGCCACAGAGATGTAAACGGGGAAATAAGGTGAACACTCCATGCAATGTGTGTCAACATCATACATATTAAAATGTCCTTTTCTTCCAGTTAAGAACCCTGAGAAAATACTGCATAGGCTGGGTTAACCCTGATGCCAGTCTTTACATGATCAATCCATGGCCCTACTAAAAATTGAAACTTAGTCATGAAGATGTCAGGTGCCGAACAAAACCAAATTCCCACTTTGTATGGTAATTGTTTTGATTTCATTACAAAGAATGACATTTATTAGTAGTCACAGAATTACAGTGCTTTTCCTAATAAACTGAACACCTTTCTGTACAATTAAAAGCAAATTGTACAAACTGGTGTTATCAAAAATTTAGTCCAAAATACTGCATCCTATGCACATCTCTATGACACCAGTAAGTTATGGTGTAAAAGTGGCAAAAGCAATTAATGGAGTACAACTAATATTAAAGCTGTCATTTTACAAAACTTCATTCATCACCATTTTAACTGGCACAATGTGTACCATATTTCAATTGAATACATCCATAAACATAAAATTCATGGTGTTACATCTTCCGATGTCAACATTTCTACAGCACAACACTTAGCCAGAGTACAGCACACTCATTCAGCACCCACTTCTCTCTCTGAATTTTGCCAGGCAATTCTGAAAATGTTCTTGAAGTGTATCTGGTCGATAATACTTCCTACCACAAAGGTAACACTCTTGATTCTTATTTGCTTGTCCACACTCATAACGCATATGCCGGTTCAGACTGCTGATCTGCTTGTAGGATCGACCACATGGACACGCATGACTGCGAATAACACTGTGAGGTGTGGTTGCATGGTGTAGATTGAATACCAAATCTGTCACACCTTTGCCTGCAAGAGAACATATAACTATATTTCTGTCATAC
Source organism: Zootermopsis nevadensis (assembly GCF_977971745.1). Classification (NCBI taxonomy): domain Eukaryota; kingdom Metazoa; phylum Arthropoda; class Insecta; order Blattodea; family Termopsidae; genus Zootermopsis; species Zootermopsis nevadensis. The sequence continues at coordinate 4,475,604 of NW_028259160.1, forward strand.
AGTTCCAGTACTTGGCTCTCACACAAGATTTGTAACAATGACTCAAAGCCACTGTAAATATATTGGGCATGACCCATGCATCATCTGTGGTACAGTGAACACACACATTCCAGGAGTCAGCTCTGCTTCAGCCCCCATATGATCAGTTGCAATACTGATATATTTTACATTTTAAATACTGATGGCAGTGGTCAGAATCATAACGTGACACCTTAGAAAACAGATCTTGTACCTCTGTCTTATGGTGAATGTATAACACTAACATATTGTTAATATAAGTAGCAGCACACTATTCCAGGTAAAGATTTGAAACCACAGGGCCTTGGGTTCATTCACAACAGCCAAATCAAGAAATGTCATGTATATTAAATGCACATCAGAAAACAAACAAACCAACAGAACAGTGTAAATTTGTACTTCCTGCTCCACCAACAGCAGCAATTTCTTGGACCGTTCATAATTTTTATGTATAATGTCTAATCCTGACAAACATTTCCAGTACCACTCCTAGCATCTCATGTTATGGATAATTAAAGAGTATCATTGTGACAGAAGTTTAAATCTGTAACATGCATGTCCTTAACATGTGGGGGGGGGGGTTTTTTTTTTTTTTTTTTTGAAGACAAGGTTATTCATGTGCAAGGAAATGCTACCGACAAAACAATTCTGTTCTTGTTCCCAACATCCTACTGAATCGAACGTCTTCTTAGGCAATATTCAGCCTCTTCAATACAGAAAAGACATAAATGACATTCATCACATCAGAACATCATGGAGACAAGAAATGTGGTTATTGTTTGAAGAGATGTCTTGCACAATTACATTTAGTAATCATGAGAAGTTCAAACCATCCTAGAAGATGTTTGATCTACAAGGGTAAGTCAGTCACAAAGTTTCCACAATGATTTATTTTACAGCTTGTGTTCACTACACTGCTTACTTTGCACACAGGTAGAAGCAAGGACACTACATTATTGTAAAATATTTTCGACCTTAACCGGCCAATTGTAGTGTCGTTGCTGTAGAGTTAAGATGGCCGTTCCACTTTCTGTATGCACCAAAAAAGAGCAGTGTGGAGTGATTTCTGTGGGCTGAAGCTATACGAGAGGCAGACTTTCAGCACAATATGGAAAGTTATTATCGCAGTGAAGTGTATACAAATTGATAACCATGTTCAGAAACGATCGCACAAGTGTCGCCGATGAAGAACGATTGGGACGCCCGTCCATATCCACCATAGAGGAAAACATCGAAGAAGTCTATGCTATTATTGTGGATATCAACAGGTTACTATAGATGAAATGGCAAATCTTCTGCGCATCAGTCATGGTTCTGCTCGTGGAATCATCCAAGAAAGACTTTGAACAGGTATCGTAACGATTTTTTGAGATGCATTGCCACTGGGGATGAGACGTGGATCCACCATTACACCCCAGAAAGCAAACACCAGAGTAAGGAATGGAAACATCTGACATCGCAGGTCATAAATAAGTTGACAACTCAACCATCGGCTGGGAAAAGTGATGTTGACACTTGGGGGGGGGGGGGGGGGCGCACAGGGGCCAATTATGGAACACTACCTAAAGAGGGTCACAATAATAAAAGGTCTGTTATAGTGAAATGCTTCGGGACCAGTTGAAATCAGCCATTCGAACCAAACGCCGAGGACTACTGTCTAAAGATGTCACAATTTTGCACGATAATGTCCGCCCACACCGTTGAGAGCCTCCGCCACCTGAACTTCGAGCTGTTGAAGCATCCTCCATACAATCCTGATCTGGCTCCTCCTATCACCTGTTTGGTCTACTGACAAGACGCTTTGAGAGGCTGTCATTTTGTCAGTTACCAGGAACTGAAAGAAGCGGTACATGCATGGCTGGTCAAAAACGTTTTTTACTCAGGGCATACGGAGCTTGTGGACCACTGGACCAGGTGTGTAAAAGGATGGGAACTATATGAAAAAATGGTGCTATTGTACATACTCATTTTCACTGTAATATGTAACAAAAAATTGCGAAACTGACTCACCCTCGCATGTAATCAATGATAATGTAATCTGAGCGGTCATTCAGCTTCATTACCAGTTTCCAAAAGGAGATTCATGCTGGTCTACAGAAGAAGTAAAAAGAATCTTTAGGGTGTGGAGGAGGAAAATCACTAATAAAAGCAACAAATAATTACAGCAAATCATTAAACTTTCCATACAAGACTGTGTGGTGAAGGCAGGGTGGGTTATTGTGGTTTAACAATGGTCCACACCTCAGACCCTGTATACAGTATCGAATGATAAGATTATTAATTAATGCATAATGAATTTGAAAGGCTACAGAAAGAAGAGCAGTAGCCTAATTTAAAACAGGGCAACCAGTATCCAGCCTGATATTTAAACCCAGGACCTAGTGAATAGGAAGCAAGAGTGATAACCAAAGAATGTGGGAGGGGACACTTCAAACTGTTTGTGCCATAACATGCATACAGAAGCAGGTATTAACCGATATCAGATTTTTCACTCAAGGGAACAAATCATCACAAATCGATTTTTTACTCAAACATACAAGGAAAGCTAATTATGTAGCACAAAAGCCATGTTTCCTAGTCACTGAATCACCACATTGTCAGTGGTCTAGAGTCGTACACCAAGACTATTTTGCTACTGTTTTCTTCTTACGCTTCCAATTAGTGAAGCAATTTTGCTTAAATATAACTTATTAAAATCTTGATTTTTTCCAAAATATCTTAAATTTCACATATGTAACAATGTGTAGCATGCAGTCCTCATACCAATTTCTGATGTCATGCCTCTCATCTACTAATTGACAGTTCTCACAAAAGCCTAGGAACAATGTATTAACTGTATCAACTTACTCCATTAATCGGTTATTTGCTCCTAATACAGTCCTTGCCTAAAACAGCCATGACTTTTGATTTCTTAAAATGAACATGGTTAAGCCACATTGAGGCAAATCATCAGAATCAGAATGCTCATCTAAAACTGGACATGAATCACTTTGCCACACCATTTAAATTTACATTCCCTGTATCTGGATAATATCTAACATAACAAACTTCCTTACACTGCCAGATATGTGAAGCTTGGCTGGAAAACACTTCAATGTTCTACTTTCTTAAACTTGAGTGGTCAAAGCTGTTCCATTTTGCAGAAATAATGGAAAATGAAAAAAATATATTTGAAAAATGTGGATGCTTGAATAAGCATTGGAGTGTGAAGGAAATGCCCCTTGTCCTGACCTCCATGAAGGGAAAAACCCATCTACACCTCCACATGGTACAGGCTAGGCAACACCAAAAGTGGCCAACACATTTGGTGACCATGTGATGCCAGGATAAGCTCAACCAGATGCAGAGGCAGGGAACTCTTGTCCTTGGGGTGAAAAATCATCTCAAAAGATGGATGAACCACAGGAAGTTGGTCAATGGCACATATTCAGGCAAACAAGTGACAGCATGCATCATTCTACACTTGCATCACCAGACCCAGTGGTACTGATGAACACAGGATCTCAATGGCCACTTGCTTGAGAAGTAACAAGTGTAGCAACTTAGACGCAGTGATGATATTTTGCCAATTTAATGACACAAACAAGGTCACACTTTTCATAGGATAATTTGAAGTGTATGCAATTGTTCCAAATATATTTTTTCCCAAACCATAAAAGTACATGAAATTACATTATACAAAGAAAATTTGCATGAACAAGATATTAATCCTGAGGTTTCATGACATTAAATAGCTGAACACATCTGCTCGTTGTTCTTGGACCAAGAGGAATAACAGGAACAAAACTTATATTTAAGAAATTGGGAGGAAAAATATCTCATAAGACCAATCATTTGTCTTGGCTGCAGACTTCATGCCTCTTCCAATGTATGCCAACAGAATTTCAGTTGCCACTTTGACCCTTGGCATGAAACTACATGAAACCTTTCTTCAGAATATGCAAAACAAATCAAAGGACAGCTTAATAAAGCAACTATTGATTGGCACTTCAAATCCACTGATTGCAATCCAAACATACCGTCCACTACGTGATACACGGCTAAGTTCTAGCTGGTTGGAACTCTTGCCAGGGTTGACTCAACTTGTAGTAATGCCTCCAAGAATACATTAAGTGAGAGTTCAAAGTGCCATAATCAATGCCAAAATGTGCAAAATAACTTGTGTCCACAGAATGAAATTGGCTTGTATACATCTAAATTACTTTGAAAGTGGAGAATCTGAATATTGGAAAATATTGATTTTTGCACAGCTGTGGATCTTCCTAGCATAAATACAAGTGCTTAAACAAGTAGCTGTAACTCCTACTCTTTATAACCTGTTTGTTCTATTAGTTTTCTGGTCCTCCTGCTTCAGTTAACATAGTCCAGGTATCCACACGTTTCTGTCGTGCAGAAAAAACACCCTGCAACAATCTTACTCTCCATTTCCATGCTTATACCCTTAAAGGAGGCTCTGAGGTAACACTCGAGTTTCAGATTAGACAAAGCAGGAAGTAGTGCATTAACTGACTGCACCAACAAAAATTTGTTTTTCAGAACTTGTGGTCTGGACTGTGCATTGAGGAGGGACACTGGTTACAAGATATGAAACTGAAAAAGATCAAAATAAGGGAAAAGAATAATGGCAGATACTTTCTGAATCACCTCCATACTAGCTCATCACATAATGCTACACTACAGAAAGACAAGTATGCTGAACAGAAAATTAAATGTTGCATAGTAAGAATTGAGCAAGTTACTTGAGCTACATGTGGTCCACATTAAATCAATTACTTAAATTGAAAGCATAGGCTGAACAGGACTAATCACACCTTAAATCTTCAGACAAGTCAAAGGGAACTGAGTTAAAGGTTCTTGACACAAAAAGAATATATACAAACAATAAGTATTTTTATTGAGCCATATAATACATATGAAAATATATTGTTTCTACACTATCCTTTTATATTCAAGCAAAGAATGTACATTACACAACAGTAATAGCCAGAAGCAGTAATGTAAATACATTTAAAGAATAAAGCCAAAAAAGTTTTTGCAATAAAATACATTCCATCCAGAAAACTTACTGGTTTAAAGTACTGACAGATTTTATGACTTAAGGAAAATAAAGCTTTTCCAATTCATACCCAGAAACTCATTTAGAATCATGTTCCTCTACAGAAATAAGGATTTGATAGCAACAAGAAGTTTACAGTGAATACACAAGACTTCTAATGCTGTTCAGTAGATAATTTGAAGAAAAAGTGGTGATATTTACAAAAACAAACTGTCAGGTCACAAATTTTAAACCAAACTGAAAACTACATTCCAAGTTATGGTAGACAAGATGACTAATAAACTTGGTATGACTTCATTTCTTAATTAAGAAGTTGTTTATTTCTGAGCTTCTTGTGAAACCACTCTGATGAAATATCAGCAAAATGGCCTCCAGTAGAATGGTGTTTAGACACGTGTCACTTGTAAAAAAATCCCATTCACAAATTATCACAGACAAGCACATGTACTAATTTAATTAAAGTCTCTGCATTGCATGCAGACATTCATGTTGTCTAAGATTGTCTGGTCTAGAAAACATCCGCCCACAAACCCAGCACTGTAGTTGGTTCCTGGATGCACCACATTCGTAACGAGCATGTCTATTCAACTTAGATCGTGTCTTGTAACATTTTCCACACACAAAACACTTATGTCTGTAGGCATCAGCACTAGTATGACTTCTCAGGTAAGGCAAGCCCATGGCAGACAGAAAGAAATCTGAAAACAGACAATAGCAAAACCACACATGACAATTTGTTTCACAGTACACCTTAAAGGATACATACAAACATCAATGTGAATAAGGAAAACAAACTGTCACAAATACCTTGCCTGAAATTTAAATGCACTACCGTAACTACCATATTACGTGCCCGTTAAGTAACCATTAAGACCAATTAGTTCGTTAAGACTTATACAGAGAACAAGATGTCAACTGAAACCCCCATAGTTCCACATTAACACAAGGGTGATTAACCCACTAATATCCAGGGGTAACTATGTGTACCAACTGCATTTTGCCCAGTAAATGTATGGATTTTATGTTCTTCGACTAAACAGTGTTAATTTCCTTGTACAGCATTAGCCAACTGATCCTTGTTAGTTAAGACACCCTTTTCACTGAGGTATAAATGGAACTTTTTCAATATTTGACAAGATTCAGCTTCAAAGGGAAAGTGTGCATCCCAAAAACACAATTTATTCCTATAGAGTAGAAATCAGAGCTCTGTTTGCACCAAATGGATCACTTTGCCCTTCAGCAACAAGTTCAATGAGCATTCTTCATCCATGGTATGATGTAGATCAGTGGTAATCAACCTGGGGTACGTGAAGACATCTTAGGGGGTGCGTGAAATTTAAAAATTATTATTTTATGATAAACACTGAATAATCAGTAATGTAATTTATTTTAGATGTAGATTATATACTATGCATAACTTGAATTAAACACTAACAACTTAGGGGGTACAAAGTTGAAGAGAAATTATATCTGGGGGTACGCAAACAAAAAAGGTTGAATACCACTGATGTAGATGAAACTGCACAACAAAGCAGTCCTGAGAGGAAAACATTGGCTTGATCACAGATGAAGTGATCCCTCTCCATGAGATGTCACAATGCAACTTGTGTAACGGTTTCACTATGAATGTCCTGCCCATCCACCAAACACAAATCTTTGGACTCCACGCAGCTACCATATCTCTGATCACTCAAATTACAAACACAACCATGATTTCCTCCCTGCAGAATTGAAACTCTGTGTTTTGCTGGGGAAAATGTTTCAAATGCCAGGGCTATCCTATTGCGACTGCTCATAGGCAATTATGTCAGACAACGTAGTAGTAAAAAGAAGTTAAATACAAATGAAGATTTCTGTCTTCTGGGTTATTGCGCTGTGTAGTCTGGTTGATGTTAACCAACGTTTCAGAGATCATACTGCCTCCGTCATCAGGGCGATGAATACAACCAGAGATTGATGACACACAACCCATTCCATTCTCAACACACGCACTTGTCAGATGATAAATTAACATTGGTAACACAGAACAAAAACAATTTTAAAAAGTGCTGAAAATGCCCACCACGTTCAGTACTACATGCGCCCTTTTCCTCATGTTTGATGCAAACTGACGAAGGGTTGCTGTGTCACAAATGATTCACAAGGCAAGATATTGTCAATGTTTGGCACAGAATAGGAAAATGTATCCCCAAACTCATTCAGGCAAGTCAAGAAATAACAAGATGCCAGTCATTGACAACACTCAATTTACTTGTCTATGTGAAAAGAAAATACATCCTTGAGTTCTGATTGTAGGAAGATAAGAAAAGTACCAGAGTGACCTGCACTGGCTCTTCTATAGTAACAGCAATATTGTGTAAAAATCCAATCAAATTGTACTGAACTGCAACCGTCAATATTCTTATGTAGTTGCATTGTTTTCAATCATCCTGTATAATAAAAGCATCTCAATGCAGGAAAAGTTTAAACCCTCACTTCACTATATCATGTAGCTGAAACCACATTGTGAGCAAATTTGGAAGAAAAAAATCAGCTATTTTATATGAAAATTTGCTACTACTCTGAAGTTCACATTTCTGAGCAAAACTCATTTAAAAAGTGCAGAGGCCTACATGAATTTCAAACAAATTCCACCTCAAAATTAATTTAACCAACTGGCAGAGGTCAACAAATCTTAACCCACCTTTGCTCATCTATTATGAGAAAAACCAGGCAAGTGAAAGAAAAATTTCCTCATCCGGGTACCTGGCATGGGTAAGAAAGGGTTAATTTTGGAACACAGTGTGTTTTAAGGATCAATGTAATAAAAAGCAGTTGAATATAATTCCCTGATTACTCTTATACATCAACCATGTAAATGATCTGTAGCTTTCCTTCATTTTATTCTCTTCACAGAGCTGCTATATCATGACAACCATCTACTGTGCTCAGTTTAAAACCAGCTGTTTGCAGACTAGTACATGACTTTCTCTTGCGGAAATGTACAGCAGATAGAATCTGTCTGACGGCGGTAGTGAACCGAGTCAATAAGTCCTGTCCACTTGCATATACTTGAATCGGTTACAGTATGTACATTCTGATGACTGGGTACTTGTTACTGCTTCGAAGTGCAGACAGAAATTGAAATTGTATGCCCCCAAACCAAAAGATGCATTTCACATAACCAGAACTTTGTTAATGCTTTGAGGCATTTATGAAAACTCAGAATATAGATTAAATCAAACTGTGACACATAAAAGACATGAAGAATTGGCATATCCAAGTAACAAATTGTATGCAATATAGGAAAAAGCATGGTGGGCATTTCAAATCAAACGAAAAACAAAGAAAATAGGTACTTCCAAATTCTATGCATAACATTTCATAAACATTAGCAGAGATGAGCAATGCTGCAACATAAAAATCACTACAGAAATTCAAATAGAAATATTTCCTAAAGGCATGCAGAATTTTTTTTAGAATACAGTGCATGCTGGTCAAAGTCCATGGAATTAAAGTCAGAAAAAGTATGTATGTCCATTTATGAAAAATTAAGACATGACTGCACAACTATCTGCCACATACAAAACTGTGTGGTCTCTCTGAATTTCAGCAATTTAAAGAGCCCTGACAACAAAAAGTTCAATTCTGAAAGCAGTGTTTGCACTCTTATAGATATAACACATAAAGCCTGTTTATCTCGAAACAAGCGAGGATTAAGAAAAAAGGGGAGAAGAGGGTGTATTTAACTACTACTACTACTACTACAGAACTTTAATACTACTCTAACTATCCAATATCTCACTGTGATTACATAACAAGATATCATTTGTAAGACAAATGTAATGCAGGCCTTATTGACAGAATGTAGCTAGCTACTGGCAAGAAAAGCGGTTTATCTCCGACTCTAGCGTATGAAATTGTGAGCCTGAACTAACTTAGTATAATTATTTGCTATGAGCTGAATGCCACAAGTTCACTTCCCAGCGAGGGTAACCTCTTGTGCCCAACCACGAGTACCATGGACTCTTTCCAGCAGTAAAGCAAACAGAAACCATCGCCTAATACTGAAGCCCCACACATCCAGATACCTATGTCAAAGCTCCCTAGATGCAATCATGCAGTGCTCTAGTGCTTTAAGCTCAGGGATAAGTACCACAATCCTGGAATGAGGGAGACAAATTTGTAAAACCTTGGCAACACCATATTTAACAGCAACCCTCTCACATACTGTGCAGCTATTTGAGAGAAAACCCCAATATGTCAGGTGGCAATCAAGGGCAGAAAGAATCCCACTGTATGAACTAGCAATTACTATATTTAAATTTTAGAACTTAACATATCAACAATGAACTACACACTATATACCATTGTAAAAATTACCATAAACACCAAAAATCTTATATTTATACCAAACTGAAAATTTAATGTAAAGTAGCTGATGGTAACAACCCTTTACCAAGAATGGAAAATGACTGGAGAACAAGTCCCTGAAATATGGTAGCCATAAGTAACAACTAGAAGTGGTTCTATGATCCATGCACAACTAGCTCTTACTGCGATGATTGGTCCCTGGCTTTACTATGAGCAAACTAAGTGAACTAAAAAATTTCATAAGTGACTGGTACATATAAAACATGCTCAATACACTGCAATCAAAATATGTTCATATATAACACTATGGAATCAGTAACACAAACAACATACATTTCATGGTCTTGTGCTTCAGTGCCCAGGTAAACAACTGTTAGCTTCATGCTACAGCTCCAGTTCCTGAAACAAATGAATTCACCAATAGCAATATATACAATTAAGAAATTAAGTCAAATCCAATTAAATGTGTGCAGCAAGATTATAAAATCATTCAGAAGTTACACAATGAGTTCTACTTCCAGTGATTATAATCATGTTTAAAGCAGAGGCCAAACAATTTGGAAAACTGTATTCAAATATTCTGCAGTAAATCTCAAGATAAATAAAACAGAATCATAAATTGGCTAGAACAAAAATACATTTTGGAAAAGTTTTTGCCTATAAATTTTGTTCAGAACATGTTTTGCATCAGTACCCAACAATTTTTTTTTCCAACAAGTGATCTCACTGGTTCATACATAAAGACACACTACCTGAAGTACAGATACAGAAAAAGTAAATTAAAAGCATGGATTCATTCACCACTGAAATTTTAGCTGCAAACAACAGTTAAAAATATAAAAAAGTGCCATGTCACTTTCTGTCAGCTTTGAAGCTGTAATCTTACAAGTTAGTGTAAAGCAAGTGACAGAGTGGAGAGAGAATCACATATGCAGCTCAAGGAAATTATCTCCAGAAAATGATAAGCAGGCAACTACAAAAACCTGTACTCTTCACTGGCAACTGCCAATGTCGCAATAATCAGTCTCACACAAGGAACTAAAATGACAATCCTGTGTGCTCAATTGGAATGACACTGATATGTTACATAAGAAGTTTCCTGTCTGGTGCTTATCGAATTACACTAAATCCTTACTTCAATGTCTAATTCAAATCAAGACTTTGCATAATTATGCAGCATTAAATTTCATGTCTTCCTGACATTGCCTGTAAATTACATAAAATTGTTAGCAGTTTCCCAAATAAATAAAAAATAGAAATTCAATGATGCCGAAGTACTCTCAAAGGTTCTTGAAAATAAATACCTCTGCAGTATGTAACCAGTAGGGATTATATACCAGCAACATTTTTAAGTCATTTAACAGTGTGAAAAACAGCAACCATATGAAATCTGAATTTTCTATTCCACAGGACAAACTGATTAACCATTATGGCCAAGTACATGGAATCTGACAAAATATGAATGTACAAATTCTGTTTACACAACTGACTGTGACATGCTACGCTATGAAACACACACACCACAATCAAATGCCATGCAGTTAGTGATTCAGTAATGCACCCCCAACTTACACATCCAGTAACAGGTCTAAACCACTGAACTGACAGCCAGGAACTTAGCTCTTGTCAGTCCAAGTAATTTCTTCAACCCAGTAAGGGCTTGATTTCATCCAAAAAGAAAAACAAAGAAAAATACGAGATCCGAAAGTTATATTTTTTCCAGCGCATTATTCCGTATTTCGCTAAACCCTCACTTCAGGTAACTAAACAAACATACTACGATAAGTAACATAAATTTCCAATTCCGGCAAACGTGATAGTTTACTGTAATGTTTGATTTCAGTAAGATACCTCTAACTAGTATAGAAAATACATACACAAACAGTTGCTATTCCTGATGAACCACAAGCTCCATCCATGGCTCTGGATTAGAAGCTCCTCAGACCGGAACCTCCCTTTTCAAGCAGCAAGCTCACTGCAGCACCCTATAAATGAAGCTTACAGAATCCACTACATCCTAGTGAATTTCTTCTTGCTGTTAGTGACTGGGAAGTGTACATCAATTAACAATAGAATAAATAAATAGTACAAAGGAATGGGACTCCCTGAGAAACCAACAAAGCTTGATTTTAATGCAGAACATTCCAGGAAGGAACAAGGCCAATACCAAATGCACTGCAAATGCAAATTCAGAATAAGTAAAATGGCTAAATATAAGTATTAAGCTGTCAATTCTGCATGAAGTCCACAGTAATTGGTTATGTAAACACTTTTATGTTGAAGACTTAAATTTTACCTCATACACCTCAACCAAACATTGCCAATATAGAACAGTAGATATTTCAAAAGAACTTTATAAAACTGCTGGTAAGGTTAGGCATCAAATTTTATTTTCAATTAATGGTCACACATTTTCATCATGTAACACCTTAATCTGAAGAAGCCACTTCCCAGCCAAAACAGCACACACCCAAAGATAAACACCATCAAAGCAGTATACCCATCAACTAGGGAAAATACCACACCAAAGAATGAAATATGCTCTACAACCAGACACGTAGTAAAAAATGTTCCACCAACTGCATTCAAAGGAAAGTCCATAAACGTACTTTATTCTAAACCTGCAAGCATAAGTTCCAACTTAATTTTGTTAGTGTCAAATCTGGCTAGCAATGATGGAACACAGGTGAAGTGTAATAGTTATTTGCACATTCCCCAAGCAATCCATATAATCAAACTAAAATATGATTAAATATAAATTTAGTAATTCCCAGGAGAGGAAAACTCAGAGCCCATGAGAGTAGTAAATATTTAATTCACTTTGAATTCATATTAATGAATGCCAAGCAACTTCATCAGAAACAAAATGCCCATAATGTTTCTGCATTAAACAGCCCTGTCTCAACTATTTCAGTTCTTAAGACATATTTTTTTAATAAACAAGTCATTCAGAAGAACTGAGCATGCAACAAATCAGTTTTAGTTCACAATCTGATTAAACCGGTAATTATAAAAATGAATGCAGAGGTGGAAGTACTATTCGCATTTGATCAAGTAGCATATATTTAAGTGACAAGCAACACCTAAAATATAAGCCTCGCACACGTTTCATAACACTGCACACTGTTTAGACCATCAAAGACCTCCTCACACTTTAAACTTAGTAACAATCCTAATTTGTGCTTAAAATTTCCTCATAATCTGACCCCCTTCTTGATGCATTATGGTGAGATTTTAGAATTGGCACTGTGATTGCATAACAAGGCAATTTTGCATAAGTACTCCAAATCATTCAGAATGAAGATAATACAGGGTATATTTGATAAAATAAAACATTAAAGTATAAATTTCAGGGTATTTATTGAGATTAAAATTGCCAAAAACATTACTTTAACCAAGTATGGCACACTACTGAATACCATACCTTAAATAATTAAAACTCCTGAAATTGAAGTCAGCAGACAATTGCTGCACTTTTTGGAAACCATGTGAATAATATCTTAAATTTTAAAAATTTCACTTCCAAATGACACTACTAAATACTTACACTATAATTCCGGTCAGGAAACTTCAGCATATTCTGCTCCTGGGATGTCTCACTGCAAGTATGACTGGACCTCCATGACGACTGGCTGGATGTTCGATGGAAATTCAGTGACCGCCCCACCCCCTTGTGGAATTATTGGATACCCCCTTGTGGAATTATGGGATATCAGGGTATATCATGGACATAACAGCCAGCACGTTGAGCTCATACCACCCTTGCTCGTAGTAGTAGCAGCAGATGTTGAAGGTGATAAATATCTGTCTCATGAGAGTCCTCGAACAGTTCAGACCACTTAGGATTGAGGTTCCCATGGCAGAAAATATGGACATGGCTCTTTTGGGTTGCATCACCATGCAGTGGGGTAGAATTATACTGACATTTCAGAGGCACTTGCCAACATCAGGATCATCACCATGATGACCAAGGCAGAAAGCACCTAAAAAAATGTCAGTAAACTTCCAACTACACAGCACTACAACCAACAAGACAGCCACCTTCAATTCAATTATCCTACTATTTAATGTAATGAATGATCGGGTGCCATAACCCTCTCAAATGTTCTTAGAACTATCACTACACAATGTAATTCTTAAGAATCATCAGATGTATGCTGTAAACATAATAGCCAAGTATTTTAACTGGTTCACAAAGGTAAAACACATGACTCTGAACTGTGACGTCAGTAATAGTAAATACCTTAAACAGAATTTTGGTGTACTAGCTCTTCATTACGTCAGAAAAGCATAGATGAAGCAAGATAGCAAAAAAAAGTTAAAATCTACATGGCCAAATATACTGAAACTTGACATAACTAATTCAAATGTTACAGATTATAACATCCACCTAACATGTGTTGTGGTAGTTTAGTTTTTACTTGTTATAGCTCCTTATTTCATGGATGTCTTCAAAGACTGCTTTATATTAAACATTAATATAATCTTGTTCAAATACAACAGCCCCTTGCCACTCAACCATCAAGTCAATTTTTCACTTAGAACGTAACAAATTACTATTTGTATCAATTTGTTTTAAAAAACATGAGGTTCAGAATGCCTACTACTGCCTCCACTGCTAAATAGGTATTTTTACTGCACATGGCCTAGACAAGAAAATCAGACGTCTGAAAAATAACTCACAAGAAATACAACTTACCCTATAAGTAGTGGCAAATGCTCCTGTCAGGTAAAGTAATGCACCACCAGAATAAACAGTAGAAACATATGTTTTACCATAGGACAGTGGCATAATAAAATACATTAGCATTGTGGTGTGACTGCTGGAATTTGATAAAACTGCATTTCAACAAAACCCGTCTTCTAGACCAGGAATCACCAGTCTCAACCATTAACAGGGGTTGTTAAACAAGTTGCCTAGCTAACAAAAAAAAATTGAATAATAAATAAATAAAAACTTCAGATAGGGAAACTGGAAAAGGCACAGCATGGAATTTAATATGCTTGAATATTGGAGCAGCTGCAATGAGGACAGCAGGGTTCAATTTAAAAATGAACCCAACTTGGCACTGAATGAATTTATCATGAACAAATCACCTAGCATTCATCAATACCCAACCAATCATTTCAGCATAGTGTGTAGAATTTTGCTTCCTTAAGGAAATAGGCTTAAAATGAGATGTGTCCATGAATGGGAAGCAGTAGAACACAGAATAGCAACAAATCAGAGTTGCGCTTACCAAACAGTAAAATGCTATTGTTGGACACTGGTTTAAAAATCATCATTCATATGGAGCACGTGATGGTCACATCTCATACAGCAGCCTAGTGAATTGACTACCTGTGAAATTGCAAAACACTTCCCATGCATGTGACACATGTAGAGCCAGTACCTTTAGTGAATGGTGAAACAAATATCTGATGCTGAAAACCAAGTATGGACACAAACTGGCCAATATTTCATAATACATAAACACAGGCAGTATGTCATGACCATTTCTCTTAGCAGTTTCACAGTTAAATGCAAAACCATGGAGCACTAAAAATAAATCTTATTCTAAGTAAACATGGAAATATAATTACCTCAGTGTTACAGAATCCTATGTCCCATGTTTCAACTTAGAAACGGCAAAGTCTTCAACCCCAATTTCTTCACTGAAACACCTGGTAATAAGGGGATGCTCTGCCCAAAACTCGGTAATATTTCTTCAAAAATATTCACTTATAAAATCAAATATGCAAGCGCTTGGTAAATCGTAGAGTAGATTGATGTCGTGCTGCTCTGAGCACTACCCAACGCATCCAGACAAAAAATCAAAAGAATTTGCAATGAAACATTTCACCTCCAGGTAAGAATGTTTCATTAAAACTTGGTACACTTTGCAGTTCATACACCATCAGCAGTCTGGAAATTTCCTCCTCCAACGCCACTGCTGCCACCATTACTACTAGCCTTGTAACTGTAACTAAGGTAACCTGGCATATGGATACCCGCATGTTGACGCAAGTTATCAGGCCGCGAGAACCTCCTGCCACAAACTGAACATTCCAGTTTGAAGCGGGCTATCCCGCATTCATAACGAAGATGCCTGTTACGTGTAGACCGAGATTTGTAGCTTTTCCCACACAGTTGGCAAAAATGAAGCTGAATGTCATCCTCTGGTGAAACACCTTCAAACTGGTATACATACGACAGGCTCTGAGTTGATATGACCAAGCCTGCAAAGATACCACGCATGTCAAGGCAAGCAACCGAACAAATTACTTGCTCCAGTCACATAGACATGAGCAAATATCTATGACGACTAAAACGGAAACACCAAAACTCGATACTGGCACTGTATGTTAAAATTAAAAACAAGTAGTACAGAATGTATTGCAAAAAGGCACGTGGAAAAGCGGTGTTACATTCAAACTTCAAATCGAGAAGTTGCACACAACTGCAACAGCAATAATTAATCTGTCATCACCATAGACACGCAAATCAATGAACATCAATGTCTGCACAAATTCAAAATCAAGCAAGTTAGTACTGGGTGCAAAGCATTGCAAACAGGTGAATTAGTAATTTTTCAAACATGTAACCACCATCTCAATTCACTTAGGGAAAAATTAGCACAGAGCATCATTAAGTCAAATGAAAACTAGCATCAGTTAATACAAAAATGTTCTCTAATTGCACAGTAACGTTAATACACTAAAGGAGCAACGTCAGTGAAATAAGTCCCAATGCTTCATCAGATACTCCTTCCTGGTGAAGGTAAATGGACACTGAGGACAGGCGAACTTCTTGGAAGTAGGATCACACTCTTGAAGATGACGGGCCAGGCCACTGCGGTACTTGTACCTACGTCCACAGTATTGGCAGATGTTACCTGGATACATCTGAAGGCCCGGTGGGCCAGCAAATGCTGAAAAACAACCAGTTTCTCTGTTGAAATGCTACTAACCGTCACATCTGCAGCCAACATACCGTTAACAGACAGAATAGTTAATTGCATCAAGACGCACCTCACTGGATTTAACGCAAATACCTAACTGGCATAAATTCTACAAATAAAAGATGCTGCTCAGAGAAATTCGCATTGCTAAAGAAATTACAGAACTAGGTATCAAAATTGTATAAATAACCCCTGCGGATAAACGTTTGGTTAAATATAGTAAGTGGAATAACTAGTAGCCTTCAATTACACAAATTACCAACCTATATAACTACAAGTCAACTTTCATCTAGAATAAAAATGTTTTATTGTACAAGAATAGCAGACTTAAACCCATCACACTATGACCCTGCTGGCTGGACTTAAAATCCAAGGTAAATGGTTGCATCATCAGCTGCACTGCATAAGCCATGACACTCAGTCAATAAAGATTAAGCAGCAGATTGCATAATGTAAACTGACAATGTGAAATCATCATGTTACAATATGAACAGCTGGCAGTGCCA
Source organism: Zootermopsis nevadensis (assembly GCF_977971745.1). Classification (NCBI taxonomy): domain Eukaryota; kingdom Metazoa; phylum Arthropoda; class Insecta; order Blattodea; family Termopsidae; genus Zootermopsis; species Zootermopsis nevadensis. The sequence continues at coordinate 4,492,478 of NW_028259160.1, forward strand.
GCACCTGCAGTGTATGCATAGTGTGAATATTGGAACAATAACACACTACGGAGCAAAACTTAAAAAAATTAAAACTCCAAAATGATCAACAATCAAAATAAATGATTGTACGTCTGTAGAAGAATCCGGACTTATGACTACAGCAAATTACGAAATAATTATATATCTTCCTCGGTAACATGTCTGGCATTACGCTGATGTACTTTCAACACATCACTCCGCTTAAACCGTTTAAAACAAACGCCACACGAAAATTGTTTTTCGACACCGCACTCATAACGTAGATGGCGTTCTAACGTGTAAAGTACTGCGTACTTGCGGTCACAGCGAGGGCAACTCAAGGATCTGCTAGAGTTGCCTTGACTGATTGTATCTTGGTATGAAGAAGCCAGAATGCCGGCAGATGAGTTAGAGCCAGTACCAGAACTACCACTGCCTCGTGTCCAAGCTGCCATAGACATCGATCCTTGCAGCAACCTACTATTTGTCTGTGATCCAGACACCATTAGCCATGCTGCAACAAACATGACACTCGGTGTTACCGTAGGCAACTGCAAACGCATAAAAAGAACACGGGCACTGGCATACAATCTATGCATACCTATCCTTTACCTTAAATCCAAAAAGTCAACACTATTTCCATATTAACCTCAAATATAAACTTCAGATTAGGACCAGTGATTTGGGAGCAACAAAACTTTCCACATGGAACCACCTGACAACTGGTATGACAGCAAACAGCAACAAACCAACGTATAACAGTCATCTGTAAGGCATGAAAATATCCCATCTGGAATGCATTCCACCACAGAGAAACATCACCAGATGTGTATTATAAATTGTCCACGTTACAATTCCATGAAATTGGTTACGAAGAAGATACATTTGTAAAAATCATATGCTTCATCACCAACACTATAACCATGACTATGCAAGGCATACAGATTATAATAATCAGCCTATAAGCTTAATACATCAGGTCCCTAATCTATGACAATTATATTAATTCCTTTTCTTGTGAAGTGTGGTTGAAAATCAATTAGAAGAATGCTACATGACAGGGTAGGGAGTATGAGGCCGACTTTTCAGGTGCTTCTCGGTCAGCTGCAGTTGGGTCACATGGTACAGAGTCAAACTCAAGTGCTGTCAAGAACATCTTAGAGCCTAGTGAGTGAAGTATTTCAGGTCAGACTTGCAATGCCGAAAGTGTAAAATGTAACAACTCTGCATTGCACAGCACCAAAATTTAATAAGATATGTCTTGTACCACTACCAAGCTGCAACTGAAGTATATCCCCACCCCACTATTGTGATCAGCTGCTGTTACATCCCAGTGAACAAGTTTCATAAGAAAAGGAATGAACTATACAGTAATGTAGTAATATCTCAAAATGAAACGCTACCGGTTAAAACCTTAGGCACATCAAAGTAAGTCACTGATCATGGTATGGTTCAAAACATGAAAACCCTTCACACACAATAACTAAGAGAGTAAAATGTATACCCATACAACTGTAATCATCCTTAATACAAGTTTTAAGAAATGTAATTTGCAACATACACACCAAGAATATTACTTCAAATTCCTACATCCATAATCAAGCTTGTGAACATTCCTTAGCATACATTCTCTGCAGAGAAAGCCTGTACATTCATTAAGGGAATAACTTGCACAAAAATTCACGTTTAAGGTAAATATTAATGACAATAGTACACAACTTATAAAATGGTTACCAATTTCATACTGCTGATACTTCATTTGGTCCATTTACAGCTGACACATACAATGCATGTAAAAAAATATGTTCACACTTCAACAATAGCCAACAACTCTAATTACTATTTTGCCCATATATTTCACAAAGTATAGCAGTCATGTTTAATTCACACAGGTATCTGTTCAAATCCAAGTAGATTCCAACTCGCACACGCATCCAAGATAAAAGTGCCTACTTGGCAAAATGCTACATGCTTAATATTCACACAAAATGATGTTGCCTAGAAAAGTTAACAAAAACTCGCAAAATACATATGAAGTTCAATAAAATCTTCTCGGGCAATCAGCCACGTTAACTAGTCACTGTAGTAAACCAGTTAACGCGGCTGATTGCCCGAGAAGATTTTATTGATTGTACTCACCACGAAGGTCTCAAATCCTATAACATATGCAGTTGTTTCCAAACTGGTGAGATCAACAGTATTCTAAATCCACAGTAGTTTTGTAGGTGTTATCAATGCAGGAAATCCTACCCGAAGAGAGAGGTGTCATTTCTCCATTTAGTAACTGCCTACATGACTACAATGTCACAATTCAGAAAACCAGATACCATTAACAAGTGGAATCATTAACAAGTGGAATCATTAACAAGTGGAATCATTAACAGGTCTTCAATACAGATATTAAAGCAATCAACTACAATTCAAATATTTGCCAACTGCAATAAAAAATACAAAAGTTATAAATACTTTCCCATACAAAAAATACAATTCAACCCTGAAGATATAAACTGGTCACAGGCCATGTGTGCAGTATTATAGAAAAAGATACCTAAATTGCTGTAAACCTGCAACTCACCTCTTCCATCCTCTCCAAGCAGCACATGGAAACCTTGAATATCACAAGTATCTTACAAATATAAACAGTAAATACAAACTTAATACAACTGTCTCACAAGGAAGGTTTCAATCCTGCCAGTATTGAAATAAGAATGTGGTCCACCTGGCCAAATCTAGGGGTTAGTTATGTTAAAACAAAGATAACCAAAGCAGTAGTATAACAAAGAGGATACTTCGAAAATAAATTGTGGCAAGTATAAACGGGGTTATCAAAGGTTAAGCTTCAGGTTGTTCCAAAATCTAGGAGTAAGTCACTTGGCTAAATACTTGATCCTGCACACAATTATCAACCTTCAAAGGTTCTACAAGATAACCTCATAAAAAGATCCAGTGCAATTATTATGGAGTGAACAAAATATTCCCATGTCAATATAACATTAGAAACAAACGTCACTTTTTCATTTCAAATTAAGTCAAAAATAAACCTGTTCCTGTTTCTCAGTCTAGTCTTTTAAAATAAAAAGACAGACCGGGGAGGCAGGAAAAACAAAAGCAGCAACTTGCAGTACCAATGCCCATTCTTTCACCTTCCTGATCCAAACAAATTCAGGAATGAAAATAATTGTTTCATATTTTCCTTAGATGTTATGATTACATCACACCTTATGTAAATCCTCACACAAGTCTCATTGCTAGTTCCTCCTTGTACACAAATGTATATGTGTGCATATCCTTTAACCTTTGCAAAGCTTAATTTCAGTATCAGCCTACACAGAAAAACTGTGCAGTAACTTGTGTTTCCCTTCATGCACGTGGTCAAACATTCCATGTTCTCTGCCAACACATTCATGTTTCCGACATCAAAATTCAGCGAGAAAAAACAGAAAGACAAGACTTCAAGATTTCTGGTAGCTAAAGCCTGTGCCATTCAATGTTAAATAAAACTTATGTTTTAACTTCAGAAAAAGATCTCACTTGGGAAACCATGATTTCATTTTTCTTTGAAACCAGGTTTTAGATTTAGCATATAAGAATATTTGGAATTCAAACACTGCTCTTCTCCAACAGTATTTTACTGGATTAATGGTTTCACAACATCCCCTATACCCAATTAAATTATCAGCAAAAATACTATGAATACTTACAATATAAAAAATGTACTAACAAGGAACAAACTGCAGTACACCAGCTTATCAAACACAGAAACTAATAAATGGTTTCGTCTTCAGACACAGTAAGTGTAAAACTACATTTCCTTTTTAAAATCAATTTATAAATAAAACTGCAAGTTATATTAAAAAATGCATTACCTGAATTCCATTGCTATAAGCACCGCTACTGGAACAGTTTCTTCTGCATTGCTTCCAATAATATATCTTCTGAACTGCTGCTTCAAAATGTATTGACTGAACATAAACTTCTCCAAACTGTATATGCAAAGCAGAAATATTTTTCTGCATAATTAACAAACCACAAGCACCAGTTTTAAGATGACATAAAATGTACCAAAATCATCGCAACGTGCGTGCCGAATAAATACATTACGAATCTGTCGCGAAAGACTGGGCTGTTATTTATACCAAAAAATCCCAGCATGTTACCCAATTGTGTAAAACTTAATCTTTCAAACGCATATGACAAAGCATATCGAAGATATAATTCATGAACCTCACATATAAAAGAATCATAAGCAAATAAAAACACTTAAAAATATTAATACATACTAAATATCTTAACCTACAGGTAACATAAAAGTAACCCACCATTTCCAATATCCACTCCAGTTGTTTTCTGCAAGTTACGCTTAGAAGACTGTCCATGAATTGCAACTTCCAATTTCTTCCAACAGCACTTTTTCATGGCTTCACATTTCTTCATTCCAGTAACATTGCAATTAAAAACATTGAACCTTCAAAGTTTTCTTTGAAAGTACTTGAAGTAATCAATTTTGTGGGGGAAAACATTGAAGAAAAAAATGGACTCGCTACATTCAAAAATATCTTCAAGGACTTCATATTGAGAAAACAAGCTTGCACATTTCCAAATAGCAGTTGGCACACACAGGAATGCACACATCTTCAAACTAAATGTCTTCTGTGGTGTATTCTGTACTTACTGTAAAGAAAACACTTCTTACTCATATCTGTAGAAAGTTAGTCTCATTTTATGTACAGTTTTACTTACAACAGAATGTAAAATAAAAAAACACCCTTCGTACCAACACACCTAGCAACTATACAAATGGTGGTTTAGTAAGGTTGGAGGAAGTACTTATTTATATAAATGTAATGTATTAAAAGCAAGTACCAAATCAACAGCAGTAAGGCCATCATTGTACACAGAAATACGGACGAGATATCCGCACTAAAAATGTATGTAGACTGAAGTGTACTCATGAAAAGTAGGCATGCTTATAAAAAACACAGACAGGTCATAGAAGGCCAATACCCAATCATATTAACAATATTCAAGTAATTCAACACTAAATATGTAAATAAAGTACACTGCCTACAATTAACTGAAACTACTACTTCTTACAGAGGTGAACCAAGTACAGCTCAAAAATTTTGACAAAATGTTCAACAGAAATTCTAAGGAATGTTAGCATAAAATTCATCAAAGTATTTTCAAATCTAGATAGCATGTTAGCAGGTACACCCCTGTAAAAAAAAGTACCCTACCAACACAATGCCAGGACCATAGTCAGCTTCCTCCTCTGGTATGTTTCAAATCAAGTAAATACTTCCAATTTAATTTTGCTCTAAACCATAAGTGACATCAATTTAATTTTGCTTAAAACTATAAATCTCCAACAAATACATCACACACTAATAAAGATGTTCCCAGTAATTTTTAATTTGGGTCAGTCGTCCCTAATACCAACCAGGCACCCTCCAGTCTCTGACAGGTTACATGTACTTCCCCTCTCTCCACCCTACCTTGTTTCATCCCTCGCTGTCAAATCCTCTGGAGGACATGTATTAGTCATACTTAGAATTTTGACTGGGAAAGAAAAGCTTGTTTTAAAATCAAGTTATCTATAAAACTTAAGTTTGCAACTGTGTTGTAGTAAGAATATAACTTAAAACCACACCTACAATATTCTGAATAAGTGATCTACAACCTACTTCAATAAACTTCACTATATTCTCTTGTACCAGAGGTTGGAAATTTCAAGCAGTACATGTAATACCATCTTGCCATGAAATAAGTAGCAAATAATTCTACCTCACCCATTCAACTCAGTTTGATGTTAAAAAGTGACTACTTTAACATGTAAGAAAACTATGCAGGCATTTTTTAAGCTTCATCCATTTTACCTTGAACTGTACAAAAAAAAATTATACACCATACCAAATAACATCATTCCTTTGTCTATTTCCATCTTGCTGCTTCACTGTCCTACTTTCATCTTGCTCTTCTCCATTCTCTGTTCGGCATCATCCTGATTTTATTACACTGACTCATCCTCAACATACAGTGAACCTTTCCCCACTCCCTACTATACTACTCAGAACACACCTTGCTCCTTTTTATTTAATTCTTAACAGTATGACCCTATCGTCCTGGCCATATATCTCACTATGAGAAAGTTGCATTATACTGCAATATACTAAAATTATATCATAGTTCCAATTTCTCAAGATGTTTCAAATTCACATTTCTTCTTATACCCTACTTCCACAATTTCTTTCTGCTCTCTAGCTTCTATTCATCTTTGTAATCTTTTGATATTTAACATTTTATGCCATACCCAGACAGTCCTCCCTCTCCATTAACTCACGTTTCTTAAATATAGTGACTATCATCACTGCAAATAATCTGTATTCTGCAACCTAGTGAGAGGTTCTTGGAACGTTGCTGCTCTTTTCATATTTCCTTTCAACTGTTCATTCCATCTTGCTTCCGTATCTTTAACATAGTCTTTAGCTTCCCCTTCCAAGAGAATAAATACATCCCTTTCCATACTTACTCTCCTCTATTTTCTTCCTTTATGCTTCACCCCCACCTAACAACCAACCACTCCCTTTTTATCTTGATGCTCCCTGTAAGATCATTCCTTTTTAAGTTCTTTTTACTCTGCCTCTTCAATTAACAAGCTTTATCTTCATCTCATGTTCCATAATATGTAAGCCTCCTACAACCAATACACTTCTAAGAACTACCACAATAAGGCAAAGCTTTGTCTTCCTTACACCAAACCTGCATCTGTCATTCTTATTATCTCCTCTTTCTTTCCAGGAACCTACACTGCTCTTCCACTCCTTTCAGCAATGTTACAATCTTTCCCTGTCTCTACCCATCATTTCCTCTCCTTTGACACTATATTTCCCTCCGATCACCTTTTTGAATGCAGCTATGCCAACACATTGTTATATTATTTTGTTGTGTGCTGGGGCGAACAAAACAAAGTTCTCTCAAATAAAAATTACATGAGAATATAATTCAACAAAAATATACTGAGCCTTGCAAACACTATGTAGTATTTTTAAATGTAAAAATGGGAATATTCAAGGACTACATATCCAAGTTATTGCAATTCCACATCTCCCAAAATTAAGAAACTACATCCAATGCAACATCAGCTTTCGCTCATTACTGCTTACTTTCTACAAGGTTCCCCCAATATCAACTATGCAAAATTCAATTAGTCTAAACAGCACATTGCTCTAAGCTTAACAAAAGTTTGCATAAATATACTACCGTGTTGCAAATAGCTTAAATCTTAGGAAGTTGAAATGTTTAAAAAATGTACACTGAGTAACATATTAGTTAACTGTCCAGTGCCAAGTATTTCTATAAAAACCTAACCTACAAACACCTATTCAAAGATACAATTGACCTGAATAACCAGGGGGGAGGTTACAGCCAGCTGGGAAAAGATGGGGTGCACGCAGACAGTCTGGGGAGGAGAGGTGCATGGGGAAGTTACAGAGCTTGCCTTGCTATTGATTTGCAGCTTTTATGGATTTCTTTCTGTTCTCCCAGCTAGGCAGCCAGCCTGCAGCGCACGGCTGGGATACGCAACAAACCTCATTTGCTGCACTGCAGTGACTGCTCCTCATCCACCAAATTGTAAAAGATAAATAGCAGATGTTTCCTCATTCCAGTCCTGGGCAAACTAAATCATTTTTATTCTACCTACAGTTGCATACCATACACAATTAGAATTGTACTGTATAACCTGAACTACACTTCATAATTTCAGACCTTTTATAAGTTGTCAAGCTTAAGTGTACTTAGTCCTGTATCTTCCAAAATCTCAGTTTAAATGTTGCATTCATTAATCGCACAGTAACATCTACATAACATTAATACTATGCCTATAAAACTTTTAATGAGAAAACTGTCAAAATGCATAAAGGGTCTAATCCGTACTTTAATCTCACGAAAAGTACGTATTTTTCCCAGGTAATAATCACAGAAAGCATCTCCCCCAACTGTAAGCTATACTCCACCAGTTTGCTATATGTAACAGACTAGACCTAAGATTTTATTCCTGGGTATGCAAGAGCCACCCAAAACAAACACAATGCTATACAATGCACAAAACCTGTGTTGCACAAAATAATCCAATACTTTTGTGGTAACATCATGCCCACAAGATGTGCTGTCCCTTATGCCAAGAAAGGATTAGTCAGTTTATCAACCACTCCAGTGCAGTCTTAAATCCTAACCTAGAAGTATGTGAATCTCATCCTTTACTTCCAAACCAGTCAAATCCAGAACCCATCCTCATCTATACATGTAAAATATTACAATTTACCTCATTAATATCATAATAAATATACCCACTACTTGTTAATTTAACATGCTAAATATAAAACAATGATGTACAGAAAAAAATCTCCATTACTCTTTTTGTTCTCTGATAAACATTATCTAGGTACAACAAGCAAAATCTTGCACTGAAGATAAACCTATATGGTTTATATGATCAAGGGAACTTTCATACTAATTCCACCCCATAATCCTGTCTAGCCTACAACGTAACTGGATGGAAATACCCACAAAAGCACCTGTCTTCCCCAGAACCATCCTTCATGAACCAATTACCAATTAAGAAAACATTTTTAAACTGCTGTGCCACAAAAATGACCTGCACAAGTACAGCCTTTAAAACGTTTATATACTGCATGGTTCAGTGTTGGGGCGAGGTCACAATCCACGATGAATGCCCGATGATGCAGGATGCTGAAGCCGAAGAGAGGGGCATTTTGCAACACCAATTCAGAGGCTGGAGCTGCTTAAGTCAGGAAATATAAATCTGACCATGATCTCTGGTAATATAAAGGAATCACAGGGCACAAAACAAAATGAAACTTGCAGTGGAACACTGGTAAACAATTGTTATGATTTCAAGCAAATTGTATTAATTTTTTTCAATGAAAACTCGAAGTATACCTGCATCTGAATGAAATTACTGATATAACCCAATCCTTTTATTAAGAAATTAAATGAATGCATCTGTCACAAATGGAAGGTCAGAGAAAATAAAATATGTAAAGTTCAATTTCATACAAAAACTATGTGCCAACTTAAAACTTCTGGCCGGATTTACCATAATAGCTCTGTTGTAACTTTTGCCTAGATTTGGAGAGGAGCATTAAAATATTTCATTTCAACTGACCAGCAGTGTCAGCAGTAGTAAACTGTAACCAAAACTGTTGCTGCCCTGTGATTCCTTAGGCAAATAAATATAGCAGGCTTTTAATCTTACCTTGTGAATCCCTCTGAGCACCAACAGACTCTTGTGCTGCCATGAATACCTCATCCCTAGACTGGTCTGCAACATGCCATGGTGCAAAACCTGTACGAACCAAAGAAAATTGTCAACGTTAAGCCATGATACTAATGAGTTTACATCAATACTATATTCGGATCAGATCCAAACAGGCAGTTTGATGAACAGTTCCATTATTTAGTTCGTGCAACTTGCACTGCAAAACCTTGCAACAAGCCTTCCTACTTAAAATTGGAAAACAGATGTACCAAAGATCCAACTGTATACAGATCACTGATACAACCTCAAAATCCCTGACTCACAAGCTCTAACGTCTCGGTATAATGGCAAACCTAGTCATATATTGCTGGTCATGCCCAAAATAGTATCAACCACAAAAAATTTTCAACAGCTAATTTCAAATTCACAAGTTGTCTCTTAAGATAATTTTGGATTCAATTTACTCTAAGAAGAATACATAGAACTATTTATCCTACATGAATAAATCCCTGTGCTGTGAAACTAACCGTTTACATCACAAGAAGGTAATACGAAAGAAAAACTACACAAAGTAACCGAAATGCCTGCATTTTAACAACCTTATATAAAAACTTTGCACAAACAGTCTAAACATAATTAAACTGCATTTCCCAAACATTTCCCTAAATTATTGATAATTCCTGGTGGAAATATGTCTCTCGAGTTTAGTAGTCTTGGGAGAATGTACTGCAGTTTGCAAAATCAAACCACACACAACTGTGCAACAAGAACCTTTTGCAGCAGTCATCACTGCCAGTAAAGAAACTACCTGCACTTGTGCAAAAATTTCCAATGTCAGCTGCAGATGATCTTGGATGCTCACAATGCACATATTGAAAATGCATTTACAAATTAAACTAGTAATTTGTGTAGAACATATCTAAGTATGGATACAAAAAAAATCACTTCAGATAACTCAGAAAAAATATTTTCCATTTTCAATGCCAAACAGGTATATTTCATAATTCAAATCACATATATTACAACTGATATTGGATAAGACTTTCTTAGATTCCAGCTCAAATACTTCAATTCAGTTGGCCAATTGTTGATCAGATGCTATCTTGTAATACAACAGACCAGACTTATTGATGAAAAAACCGAGAACCAACTCAGTCCGACAGTAGTGCAGCAGTTCAAAACGTGAGCTCCCATCACATCTGACTATGCATCGATGAAAAGGACTGGGTTTCCATAACCCTACAAAATTTGTCCTACTCAAGCAATACTGAAAAAATGTGATCCAATTAAAATAAATATTTTTACCATTTTCAAAGTAGGAAATATTTGTGCAATGGGTATATCAAAATAAATAACCTTGCACAAATATGTTCTACAGAACTTAATTTTCGAACAAGTTGTGTTAATTTTTTCTTAAAACACACCATTCTTTTGGTTCACCCAGTTTTTTAATTGTGTAATGTTAACAATTACAATAAATACAAACTTAAAAAATGACAGCATTAAACTGCAATGGGAATCATCTCGATTTATGAGCAAGTTCTGACAATGGGACAGAGCCAAATATCGAAATACAGTAAACATACAGACTAGAACACCACCAACTGATCATTGCCATCACTGGCCAGCTTTCTTCACAGCTCTACAGAGATTAAAATAAAACCAATGGTCATGCATAAAAAGTACACTACGAGGACTCTTCGATTACTCCCATGGTTATCAGTTACTTGTATTTGCAGTCCTGCTCATTTTACCCCAAAAAGCCAAGAATATAGTTTTTAAATCAGAACACCTGCAGTCAGCCACATTCACATGATGCTTGCTAATCAGGACATTTGGTTTAAACTGGTGTTTATGACAGTATACAACTCTGCATCATTAACTCATGCAACATATGTATTTCACACCCTAGAATGTCCATTAATAAGAAGTTTTGCAAATATGAAACAATCTCAACACATTCAAAATCATGGTAAAAGCTGTAAGTTGGAAACCTATAGCACCTGTGAACACATCACTCTCACAAGAGAATACAGAAACAATACAACAAAACTAAATTCAGGCCAATTCAAAACATTCTGTACGACTGACAATGCTATGAAGGTGCTGTGGTGGCTTCCCCAGTGTTAATTACTTTGACAATTTCACATTCTGTAGTAGTGAAATCATGTACCTAAGACTTACTATAGTCCCAAAGACATCCGATTGTTACCCCAAGAAATTAAAAAATCTTTACCTGGAAGAAATAAATTTTTCACACACCATTAATCCTGAGAGGACAGGTCAACAATGAATTTGCTTAAACATAAGTCTATAAATTCCAATTGCATCCTTTCATTCAAAGTGACAGCACCTGTTGACCGCATGACCTCCAAACAAGTCAAGCGTCTTTCAAAAACTTCCCAAAAGACCTGACTTTATATTTGCTTCAAAGTTCATTTTCTGGTAACAGTACTGCAACTGCAAAACATTCTTCTTTCTTTCTGACAAATTATACCATATAAATGTTCATGTTAGGAAAGCATAAATTTATTACGGTGCTTCTAAATACTGACATGAAAACACACAAATAAAAAAACATACTATGGCATTAAAACACACAGGTGTCCTGCAACAGAATGTCCATAGCTTAACCACGTGCACTTGGGTTCAAGTCAAAAAGTTCAAATAAACTTGCGCCTGATCTGCAACGGTTTGTCAAAAGAACGAGCATTTTATTGCATTTGTAACTTTTAAATTATTTCCATTAATTTTGGGTTACGTTATTATTAAGCAAAGACTACAATCTAAATTGCCTTTTCAATTACATTATTTACGTGACTCAAAATGGCCATCCTGATCGTCAACGCACAGTTGAGCCAGTCGTGTAATTGAAGTAACAGACGATGATCATTTCTGATGTTAGCAACAGAGTCCATTATTCAATTCAGCAGCTCAGCCCTACTGTCCAACTTGATGGCATACACCAGGGATTTCGTGTGACCCCAGAGAAGGTAGTCCAAAGGCGAAAGATCTGGTGATCTCACTAGCCAGGCAACTGGACCATCTTGGCCAATCCAATGGTCTGGAATCTGTTGATTATGAAATGCAGTCAGCTGCCTACCAAAATGAGGAGTGCCATCTTGCTGCAGCCACATCTCTTGTCTGCTTAGCAGAGGAACATCTTCCAATAACAATGGCAAATCTTCCTATAGGAAACCCAAGTACAGCTGTCAAGCAGTCTTTAAGCACTGACTGCCCCACCTTGCCTATGCACACCATGTGCACAGCCTAGTGAACTAATTTCTCCAACAGCCAATTCATAGTGAGTGCAGAACATTTTCTTGACAAACCATTGCAGATTGGACCCACAATTATCTGAACTTTTGACTCAAAATGATCCCAAGAGCATGAAGTTAAGTTATGGATATCCTGCTGTGGGACACCCTGCATAAACGAACAAATTATCCTACTGTAATTCCAGTTCTTGCATTTTCACAATAAAGTTAAAGATATAAGCGAGACTCGTCCTGTTGGAATCGAACAGTTGACTTTCTCATTACGACATTCAATTTCTTCAGATAGAACTGCAGGGTGGACCGCTTGATTCCAAATCTTAGAGATGCCTCACTCACAGTCATGCCTTGTTTGAGCACTGCTTCCAATGCTCGAGTCACATTTTGCACAGAATATTTACGGAACATGACGTCGCCTGCAAGCGATCGGAGCAAGTTATCAACAGTGGCATCTGTCAGATCAGCAGCTTCTAGTTGTGGGGCTGGGGGAGGCTCAGACATCAAAGGGGCATCAAATGGGAGGGGAGGGGGCACATGTCGCTGGATCAGCGAATACAGCTGACCCAGGCACCCTGGAAGGAAAGAAACCTACTGTCAGAGGCAGCAGGTTTACCCATTCACCTAAACCATAATTCAGATCTGATGTTGACATTACAATGAACCAGGAACCAGAGTTAATTCAACCAATTCAAAAATACAAACCAAACTCTTACATCATGCGAAGAAAGAACACTGTGAAGAACAAAATAACGAGCAGATCTTATGAAAAGAAATGTTACCATGGTAAACAAACTTCAAATGTACTCATACCTAAAGTAAGACAACCTGAAAAGCATTACAGATCAAGTGGCAACTGTTATCAGCCCATGAGAGATCACTTAGGCCATGAGCTACATTATCGACATAAAATATAGCTTGTGCCAATTAAACATAAGACAAACACAAAAACTGACCACTATTCTACTCCATCAAAACACCAACCATGTGCTCTACTCTTTTAGACATACTCCTGTTAATATTACCTAAGCGTTCAAACACCTGGAACGTTATGAGATGTTGATATGACAATGCTCAAAGAGAATGTGATGTAAATTCCACACAGAGAAAGGCGAAGATAGGCTCAGCACATTTAAATTTTACCATTACTCTGACAAAATAAATTATGCAACAAACATGGTAACAGCGAGGCTGCCTTGCTTGACTTTTCTACAAATATTCTGACTGCAATTCTGAGCATCACTGACACCAATGTAACTCATTACATAGTGCTCATATTTCTATACCACTACTACATTCACATTCATCTAATTCTCTGCAATCAGCATGTTTTCACCATTATTCGTGGCTTCTTTCACCTATCACACAGTCTTAGCTTTCATTTACATACTGCAGCATATTTATCTGTTTTTGTACTATGATAAACAACCTCAGTGCAATACTTTCCAAGAAAGAGGAACACAGCAATATATCCATCTTCTGCCACTACAAACTGCATATCTTAATTTTGTTTCCTATCATGGACAAATCAGAACATTCTACTTTTGCTAAATGCAAACACATGGTATGGACAATAGATGTTAATCATCCAAAATAGCCCCAGTATGAATAAGTTGATGCTTTTGTTTCCACATGTGAGTACACCTTATGTGCAAGTTCAGTGGTCACACTGTGAAAGGACTATGGAACAATGCTTTGGTATAAAGTTGTGTAAAGCTTTCGAAGATGACCTCAACACCTACAAAAAATCTGCATCAGAAGAACACTGGAGAACAAGCAATTTGCTTTATTTAGAATAGGGCAGAAGTTCAAGACTCCATGAAAATCCCACAGTTTTGCAAACTGAAGATCTCAATAATGAAATCTAAAACAAGAAGTTTTGTTTTGTGGATGTTACACCATGACACTAGCTCACACAACTCAAAATTAATTTTCCAAAGTGTTAGAAATCAGAAATAAAAAACATGATTAAAAAGTGTAGTACTGTTCTTGAAAAAGTAGGAAGACAAAATCACTGTGATGAAACCCTAAGGAACTAAAAGTTCAAGTTCAACTACCCATATTTAATACACAAAATCTGATTATACATCACATGTTTATGAACATGAGCAGTGCTACACTTATCTGAATGACGCAGAACTTGTCTAAAGATGTCATTGCAATTAAATTAATATCCCGCATTACCAGGGATTTCTGGTGACTACACAAATCTGTTCTTTCATGAGAATCCTTTCATTTTCTAACTATCAAAAGGTCATATGTGCACCTCAAATTTAACCATTGGAATGTAGAATCTGCTTCTGAACAGTCAATTAATGTTATATCGAGCTTTAAATCTCTCTAACCATCCATACGTAATGAAGAAACGTTTGTCACCAAGAAGCTTAGCAAATTCCTCTGCCTTTTCTTGCAGCATTGACAAGCTCACATCCACATTTGCTTCCTTTTCTACACCATACCATCGAAACAAAGCACGCTCAACATCATAGCGCACTCTTGGTCTCTGAAGCCTCTTACTGCCCAACATGTTTTTCTCATAAGCACTTTTAATACATGCTCGCACTTTCCAAATAGTTGACACAGTGGATGATGATAATCCAACTTCCCTTGAAACATCAGCCATACTTCTCCCACTCTCGATCATGCGGATTATTTTTATCTTGTCCTCTACGGAGAATGACTTTCTTTTCCTTTCAGGGAACCATGGCATGATGTGGACTGTAATGATGGATAATCTCACTGAAGCCTCCGAAACACACACATCACAGTTTCAAGAAAGAAGTGGGGAAGACAATGTATATTAAACTATATTTAACATAACCTTTGGGCCTGTAGCTTTTCCATTTACTCGAACTACCTTATACAACTGAAGACACCACACACAAAACTTCAATGGTACCTACACACACTGGTAAGGTACAAAGTAAGACTAAGAACTTACGAAGCGAGCCAGATACCAAAATGTAAAGATGAGTGAAAAATGGCACAAAATACAAATGATACAGATCATGAAGCAGTCTTTGAGAAGTTAGCAGACATTCAAGAAATTCCTGCCTTTTGATGTAAGAGTATCTTCTTCAGCAAAGCCAGTCTCGACAAATCCAATACCAAGTACTGACAAGATGTCAATACATGATATTGGAAGAACAGCCAATTTTTTTACCCACATTGGTATGGTTAACACAAAACAAAAAGCGATGAACATCACAAGTGTAATATACTCCACCATATTTTATCTGAGAACACAAAATGTGCAAACATTTGTGTGAACCACTGCTGATGCCCACTGCAAATACACAGAAAATGTCAACATGAGATGCAGCACTGATGCTGAGAGCACGAGTTATGAAAGAGCCAGAGCTTCAACAGAACACAAATATAATATTGCAATAAAATTGTGCATCACTACTGGCACCCTGCAAATATCAAAACCAATCACTACATAGAAAGTTTGTGCTAGTTGATAAATTTAGATCCCAGTAAAGCCCTTAAAAATTATTTATGCAATACATGTTTGCTGATCACATGCCTGAACTTAAAATGTGATTTGTCACATGCCCAAATATTCTTATCACAACCAAACCCAAGT
This sequence comes from Zootermopsis nevadensis, assembly GCF_977971745.1. NCBI lineage: Eukaryota > Metazoa > Arthropoda > Insecta > Blattodea > Termopsidae > Zootermopsis > Zootermopsis nevadensis. Next base: position 4,508,619 of record NW_028259160.1, read on the forward strand.
AGTCTTCTATGGCAAACATCCATGGTGGAGAGAAAAGTAGCAGTTTAATTTCTACAAATATTACCCAACATAACTTTTTCTTCTAGTCAAGTTCTTTCAAAATACCATGTTTTGAACCCATAAAAATGTATATACTCAAGTCATATAAACTAAAAAACCTGAAGGGGATAAGCTAAGACCCAAGTGAACATGACAGGACAAAAATAGATCTTAGCAAAAAAAAAAGTAAGAGCACATAAAATGGGTTAATGTGACTCAGGAAGTCAGTTCAGTAAAAAATACAATTTTTAAGATTCCATCAAATGTGCAATTTTGATCAGCTTAGTAACTATTAGCTTTGCACAGACTGCACAATGGCGCTTACATTTTCGTAGTAAATACAGAAGTGCAGATACGCTACACCACCACAGTACAGACTTCACTAATGCTAGACATTAAAAATCCACCCCTGAATAAATACTTAAATATAGCACGACTGTAGAATGACTCAATTCCAAAAATATGTAATAGGCAAACCACATTCCAGAAATAATTTAGTAAACTGACATGTGGTAGTCTATGCGAGACCAAAAAGAAGTCAAACAAATACAAGAAACCTGTTCCATCTGTAAAGTGTACCAAAATGGGCAAACACACATTGTTAAAAAGAACTTATTCAGTCATCAGTTCCAGACTTTATGAACCTTATATCAAAACCAATAGCATTCATAGAACCCTTTGAAAAGTGCCTATCCACTGATGAATTCATATTACCAACAAAAACTGAAATGTGCCCAAATGAAAATACTGTATGTACTTCCTAAGCAATACCAAATGACAACTATTTATTTGGTTAAAACTGATGCTAGGGTAACAGTTTCTGAGTTACTGTAGTCACTAGCTATGTTGTGAACCAAAGCAATGTAGTATCATTCGCAAACTGCTCGACCATTCGGCCTACTCTTGATCACTGAGGGTAATCATCAGCGGCTTGGTAAAGATGATGTAAATGGGAAGAGACAAGGGTTTAGCTGCAGAAATAAACTTGTAATAAGTTCAAGGCAATAAAAAATCAAAGAAAACTAGTAAACAGAAACCAGTATTCCATTGATGTTCTTCTGATGTGATATATGCTATCAGCAATAAACTATAAAAACTGAACCACAAAAATTACCAGTAAACCATAACAAGCAAATTTTGTTTCTAACTGGCCTCTTAATTTGATTCATCAACTAACACAGGAGTAGCTCAGAAGTACTGTACAATAGACTTCATATACAAGTTCTGAAAATTTCTTGTACATTGTCATGTATTTTCAGAATTACAAAATAATGAATCATAAAAACTTATGCAATTGGTCAACTCTAAACATACAACACCTTGACACTGGTTTGATATCTTTATACAGATAACCAATATTAAAGGATGTCCACCTTCTGGGATGTTGCGTTCAAACAACTTCAAGACTACAGAGTATAACATCCCATTAAGACAGCCACCTTCATACTTACTGCCATGAGAACCTATAATCTTAACCACATCATAGCTTACATATCGTGCCTCCAAGCATCATATAACCTTCACACTGCTTATCAGAACAATGGCAGCAAAGAGCAGAGCATTTTATAACAAATTTACTTTGTCTAAATAACATCCTTTGCAAGTCATTTTGTAAGTTACAATTGCAATATTAAGCACACAAATTAACTACGCCCACACCAAGTTTTCTCTCCTTCACTGGTATTATGATACCATTCACTACTGCCTTTATATTTAATCACTGCATTACACAGGCAAGCAGTTTGGTAAATACATCCCAAGTGATTTACACTTTCTTTACTGAACCAGTGTGCCAGCAACCCACAAGACCACAAAAATGTTAAAATTAAACTCCAAGGTTAGATGCTGAAAGCTGACTCTCACAATTCACCAAATCCTGTAACACTACAATTCACAGCACAGACAGTCCTTTATTCCCCTTCAAGCTCCCAAGATTGCATCAACTTTCAAAACTAAAGCTATGCACATGCATTTTCAAATCAAAAATATTCTAAACCCATCATAATCACCAGGAAATATCTTCACGCTGCTCATCACTGTTAAGACATCCTACAGCAATCAACACCTCCGAATACTCTACTCATATCACCATTCACCTCATACAAATATACAAGGGAAACTACCGGGTTTCCATTTAATGAGGCTGCGGTCATGCTTGCATTGCGTGATCGGCTGGCGATCTGTTGACGTCAGCAGGACTAGTGCGTGTTCTTCCCATGAGTCACTGGCGAATCAGTTTCATTGTGTCTCTCGTTGCGGATTGACGTTGATAATATGGTGTATAGTATTAAGCAACGTGTGTTCTTAGTATAAACATATGCCAAATATTCATCCTATTCATGGCTTTATGTAAACAATCCACACACTGCAGAAGAACTTAAAGAAACTATTTGACAACTGATTTCGGCAATTACCCCAGAAGAGCTTCGTCTAGTATTTAGAAATATGTTAACGAGATGTGAAGCTTGCCTGCAAGCACAAGGAAGTCACTTTGAACATCTTTTGTGATTTAAGGTAAGAACAATTAATGTAAAAACATGTATTATTAGTGACGAGAAATATTCGTAGTTTGCTGTTACTAGCAGCACTGAAACTGATTCGCTGGTCACCCACCGGAAGAACGCTGAAAACTACCGCCGACATCAACAGAGCGCCAGTCGACCACGCAATGCAAGCATGACCGCAGCCTCATAAAATGGAAACCCAGTACTTGGTCTCCATATGCCAAAAATATGTTTAGCAGCTCAGAACTAGGAAGGTGAAATCCTCCCCTGCAGTACGAAGTCAAAAGTTAACCCATGATTACCTAGCACCTTGAAAAGTGAATGATGGATAGCCCACAAAACTAAATGCAAGTAAACTTCAGGATAATTAGATAAAAACTTAAATTACAACCCTGTTAAATAGAGACAAAGATACAATCATAGATTCCATGTCTACAATTATAAGAAATTTACAGAGCATAATTCTAGCATGTTTCTTTGATGCCATCTCAGCGATCTGTCAATACCATTTTCTGTTAATTGCTGCTAATTTTCTATTTGTCAATGCTGACTTCCTACAAAATATTAGTAAACGCATTGTTTTTCTCTGTGATGTATGTCACACTCTCCAGTTTGACAAATATTTAGCATAAAATGTTTCACTTATCACAAATTTTTGTTACTTTACACTCCAATACATATTTAGCAAGTTACATTCAGTATATGTCCAACTGCAAGTAGATCTCTTGTAAAGCATACATTCTTACTGTCATTTTAACCAAAACTGAGATTAAATTCAAATTCTGTTTCAAGGAAGTCTTCACTGGCACCTCACATGAAAGCTTCAAATCTCAACACACTTCCAAATATCAAATTAACTAAAATCAATTCCAGTGACACACACAGGCATGAAGTAATGTGCTAATTTTTACTGTTGGAAGGACCAATGACAATTGTGATTTTTCTTGCTCACCAGGACAACCAAAAACATCATGAAACTCCTATTCCTGTCCAATTTTATAGGTCTGCACCTGGAATACGTTTTGTACTCCTGTCACCAACTGTACTCCCATCCCTATCGTGCCCTTAAAACAATGTAATTCTCTTCTTTTTAACACAACTTGACCATTTTGGGCACCAACAGGTTAATATACTGCATTCATAAGGCTGATATGTAGTTAATTTTTTCTTACCTTTTATCAATGTTCCATGCCCTTTTCTATTCAATCATGCCAACTAATTCAAAAACACTTATCCACAAAACAAAAAACAGGGAGATACCTATACTCCAACACAAACTCTGCTAGCCACAAAAAATCTTTCATCCAAATAGGCAATATCCAAAGAAAAAACTTCCCATCACACAGCACCTTTCACTAAACACACAATTTGGATAGACATTAGTAGATGATCCTGTGTTCAAAAAGTGGAAATGAAGACATCAAAATGTCAAATACTATAAATACTCAAATCAGGCACCTAAATATACAAAAATTAATATAGTCATGTCTGCATCCAATTAGTGAAAAGGAATACAAACATTCCTGTACTGACCTGCCCCCTGACTGGATCCCTCGCCGCCATGAGAAGGCCCTGGACGTGCTTGGTCAATTTCATCCATATCATCATCTAATGTGAGATCTTCCACGCTATCTTCATTCATATCATCCTCTAGGTATTCAGACTTAGGCTCTAATAGTACTTCAGATGGTGGCTCCAACTTTTGAACTGGTTCTAGCACTTGTTCATGGGCCATTTCACGTGGGGGCTGTCTAGGTGATGCTACTTCTGCCACTTGTGGTGGGTTTAATAGCTCAGTCTCTGTCACAGGTTGTTCTGAAGCCTGGCTGGAAGGATGTGTAGCAGGTTCAGCGGACGGGGGCACTACAGGTGTGATATTTGCAGGAATACTAGGAACAGATGCTGAAGGAGCAGGTTGGGACTGAGGAGGAAGTTCACTTGAGCTGCTAGTTTCATGTGTTCCTTCTGTCAGCGGAACAACAGGAGCTGCACTTAAGCTTCCTTCTTCTCCACTCGATCGACGACGGTGCCTCTTTCGTTTAGGTGGTGGCGACGGGCTTCCTTCCCGAGAACTTGGAACCCTAGGCAATGGTGGAGGACGGGGAGGTGGTGGATCATCATCCTCTGGGAGATCAATGATTTGAGGTGGGGCAGCTGGAGGCAGTGGAGCTTGCCGCCTGTGACCTACTGTGGAAGAATGAGATGGGACAGGAGATGATCTAGGCTGAGGAGGAGGTATTGTTTGTTTTCTAGTCCCATGGTGTCTTTTATCCACATTCTCTCTTTCACTACCCCCTCCACCACTATCTGATAAACCCTTAATTTGTAATGATTCTGCAGCCTTCAGAAGAGCCCCTAATTGGTCCTGAGATATATTCACTTCACCATGGTACATGTAATCTACCATAGCTTTCAGTTCTTGAAATTTGATATCCTTTAGTATCACAATAGGATGCTTCTCATCATGTTGGCTCAAAAGCAGCTGCAAAAAAAATAAACACTATTCAATTTCACATCATAAAATAAACCATTTCACTTAACCTGGCCAAGTTTTCAACTGATGTATAATTCAAAATTTCCTTACCTCAAAATATGGACTACATGCTGACAGCACAACCTTATGAGCTTTCAAGTACTGTCCTTCTGCGGCCAATGTACAATCTACCAATGTTCCACTTTCCAGTAGCGTGTCAAAGCCGGCAACTATAGTACTCTGATGATTATTCCATTTCAGACAGAACTGCTGTTCTGATCCCATTGCCTATCAAAAGAAACACCGTCTTCAAAAACATAAAACACTTGTTTCCTGTATAAAAATGGCGTAACTGTTAACCGACAGGGATGAGGGTGGGGGATGACGCTATCTCATAATGGCGGATCTTCTAGAATAAATGATGCAAGATGGCAGAACCCAACTATGCAAAATTTCAAAGAAAATTCATAAAGTTGATAACTATTAAAAATTCACGCCAATTTAGCTCGAAAAATTATGACACTACAAGCTGGCCTATAAAGCATCACCTACGCTACATCAGACACTTGTTCACGATAGTTATGGATTTTCGGTCCCACCCTTGTAACGGACACCGCCAAATCGTTTACTGAATTACCGGTTTAATACGAATTTACAAATGTACCTCAAAATTTAAAACAATTAATACAACTATCAATATGAGGGGTTCATATTTACCTGAACAGACTCTATCTCCAACCGCTTTTTAGAACACAAAAACTGTTTTAACCACTCAGAATAGCGGCACTACCACACAACGCAATTTCTTTTCTCACAATGGCGTACCTTCCGTTGGCGGGGGATTGTTAATGCGTTAAAACGTGAAGTTCATCTAGAACGAAACGCTAGGGGGAAATTAGTTCAGCACTGCGCAGACACCAACTTCGGTTCATAGCGCACCATCATTCGTGGGGCTCTTGCTAAGAGGGTTTGACTTCTTCGTTCCTAATATACTCGCCTTTCATTGAAATGAAGAGGAGAAAAGGGAGCAAGGAGAACGGTGAAAAGTCAAAAGAGAGAGCTGAGAGGAAGAAGTAGGTCCACAACAAAATAGCTTAAAAATCGTCTACTCTGTTTTCTGCTGTGGTGTTGATTGCTGTGACTGTCTGTTCGTAGATTTAGTGTCAACTTAGAAGGTAAGAAAATTTATTACACTTTTTTAAAACGCAGGAGAAGAATTAAAATCTGTAAATCAACCCAAAAAAAATCCTTGAGAAAGAAATGAGAACGCCCTGGAAGTGATTTCCTGCATATTGTTCTTATCGCTGTATATAAGAAAAGGTGATTTGTTGTGTCATGTTTAACATATATGAAACCTCAATGACAGTGATCAGAACTTAGTTGTAATTATTGAAGGAGAACAAAATATTTGCCTGGAATATGTTGTCAGCAGTCAGTAAAGCGACAATATAAAGAAAGAGTAGTGCCTTGTCTCATGCCCTAGTTCCTCTCTCCGTCATCCGCTTTCTAGCCGCGCGTTTCACTTCGTCCTTTTCGACTGTGGTTTGAGAATGCGCATCGTCATTCATCAACGTACGAAATCTGAAATCCTTCGTTGCTTTAATTGACAATTTCAAAATTAGTAACTGGCAGTGAAATTCAAATGTGTCTGAAACGCGGTGAGGGATAGAGAGCGACGAAGTCGGGAGTATAAGCAAGGGAATCGATGATTGACGTTCCCCCACCATAGATTTTTTTTTATATTTTCGGAAGTAATATTCCCCTATAAATTATGTGATGGAGATAACGGGAGTTACGCCAAGATAGCTCGGCCCTTAAATGCTTCAGCAGAAGTTGAAATGTATGCATTTCATTAATGGATATATTTAACACAACGAACTGTAGTTTGCACATTCAAGTTTTAAATGTTTTCATTGTTCTGAAATGGTTCGAATATTATGCATATATAATAGAAAGTAGCCACAGGAACAATTTAAATTAACGTAGTATGTACACAGTGAATGAAATTTTAAGTTAAAACTTGTTTACGAGGAAAATGTAAATTTTAAGTAAACATATGTTGGGAGAACTACTGTGTTCTAAAAGCAGTTATAACTGAGAAAACATTGCTAATTTTTTTCATTTCCTTACAGCATCATGGCAGGTCAGCATTACTGCCTGCGTTGGAATAATTATCAGTCCAATATGACATCTGTATTCCATCAACTTCTGCGCAATGAGGCCTTTGTTGATGTCACTTTAGCGTGTAATGATTCATCCCTCAAAGCACATAAGGTAGACTGTTTATATTTTGCCTACACTTTAATCATATAATTTAACAAGCCCAGAATATTTGTATAACATGGTCTGCCAAGGTACATTTCCATTTAAGAGCTCCTTCGGAAGTTTATTCATGATTACAGCCCATACACAGGTGTGGTAAGGGAATAGGAACAACAAATCTTTAAGTCTTTTGTAAAGAAATACACCTTATATACAGAGTATAATTAAAATAAATGTCATCATTGCCCATAGCAGTTTTATCACTTCTTATACTTCTCTGTACTATTTTCACTGTCACTTTTTAACATTTTTTTAAAATGAAACAGAAATGTTAGAGATTTATACAGAGGCATAAATTATTTTAAGAAAGGTTACCAACCTAGATTTAATATTATTAAAGATGAGAATGGTTATCTGCTTGCAGATCCCCACAAGGTTTTAAATAGGTGGAAAAATTTCTTTAACTGTTGTTCATGGGGTTGGTTATATTACACAGATAGACATACATACAGCTGAGCCATTAGTACCATAACCTAGCTTTGTCAAAGTGGAGAAAATGAAAAGTTACAAATCCCTGGATCAGATTCCAGCCAAAGTGATCAAAGAAGGAGGCAAAATGTTGTGTTTGAAGATACACAAACTTATTCACTCTAGATGGAATAAGGAGGAAATGCCACAGTAGTGGAAGGAATCTATTATTGTACCAGTTCATAAAAAGGGTGATAATACTGTAATAATTATTGATGAATCTCCGTCTTGTTATCATTTTATCCCACATTCACCTGGTGAAGTAGACTCCTTTTGTCATTGAAATTATTGGGGATCATAAGTGTGGGTTCCCTCATAATAGATCTGCAACTGATTAAATTTTCTGCATTTGCCATACTGTAGAGAAAAATGGGAGTACGATGGGACAATCCATCATCTATTTATAGACTTCAAGAAAGCCTATGTGACTTAGTTAAAGTAGAAGCTCTTTACAACATTTTGCTTGAATTTGGTGAACCTAAGAAGCTAGTCAGGCAAATTCAAATGTGTTTAAGTGAAATATGTAGCAAAATATGTGTAATTAAACATTTGTCCAATACATTTCCTATTCAGAATGGCCTGAAACAGGGAGATGCTGTATCGCCGCTCCTTTTCAATTTTGTCTTGGAATATGCTATCAGGAAAGTCTAAGAAAATCAGGGCAGTTTGGAATTGAATGGGACACACCTGTTGGTCTATGTTGATTGTATTAATCTGTAATTTTGCCAATTGTGGTATATGGGTGCAAAACTGAACTTTGAGG